>NC_048309.1:27319367-27552333 GCF_013100865.1 Trachemys scripta elegans
GTGTTGCTGTGGCCACAGCAACACTCACATCACTCCATCAGTTGCCCTGGCATGAGATCTCAAAGTGTCTGACCCTACGTTGTTACAGACAAATGTTACAGACCCTACGTTGGCAAAGCTATGTTGCCGTAGCCCCTAGCACAGGTGCAGCATATGCCACCAGAAGTTTTTCTGTTGATGAAGGAACCCCAACTGTCTGAATGACATGCCTATGCTGCCAGAAACACTCTCCTGTCAGCGTAGCTGTACCCAGTGATGAGCTGCCAAAATCATAACAACCGGTTCCCTCCTCACCCCACGAGGGGGTTGTGACCCGCCCCCCGGGACTCCTGCCCCATCCCCCCCCCCACATTCCTTGATGCCCCCCGACCCCTGCCCCATCCACCCCCCTTCCCTGTCCCTTGACTGCCCCCCGCCACTCCATCCAACCCCTCCTCTCATTCCTGATGGCTTCCTGGGACCCCTGCCCCATCCAACCACCCCTTCTCTCTGTCCCCTGACTGCCCCTGGAACCCCTGCCCCTGACTGCCTCCCACCACCCCATCCAACCCCTGCTCCTTCCTGACTGCCCCCCCCGGACCCTTGCCCCCATTCAATCCCCCTGTTCCCTGCCCTCTGACCGCCCCTGTAAACCTGGCCTGTGAGTCTAAGTGTCCCTATATCATAAGAACATAAAAACGGCCATACTGGGTTAGACCAAAGGTCCATCTAGCTCAGTATCCTATCTTCCGACAGTTGCCAATGCCAGGTGCCCCAGAGGGAATGAACAGAGCAGGTAATCATCAAGTGATCCATCCCCTGCCACCCATTCCCAGCTTCTGGCAAACAAAGGCTAGGGACACCATCCTGCCCATCCTGACTAATAGCCATTGGCAATGGAGAATTTCATCTGAGAGGATATCTCCATTCATTCCCTGAGAGGACATCTCCTTCTCTTCCCCTGTCACTCTTGGGATTAGCTGAATTTAGATGCTGTAATACTAGATGCAAGGGAACTCCAGCTAATATAGAGTCTTGAAATCCAACTAATTAATTACAGCACAAGATACCTTTATATCCCAAGGACATCCTTTCCCCAACACAATTATGTTACTTTGTACTGTAGAATCAGTTGATGCAGATTACCTACCCAGGTCCCTGATAGTGTGATTATAAGGGCCAACCTTCCCTGCCTATGTTTTTCTGAAATTAGAAGGTGCTTTTGTTCACTCTTTGGGCAATTCCAAGAACCACTCCCCTGTTCTGTGTAGCCATAACATCTCATGACAGTACTGCACAATAACCAACATGAGGCAGGTGAGGAAGCCCTTGCACAAATACTTGGCACATCTGAGGGCTTTTTAACTCTAACGTGCTGCACAAATATTTTCTAGCTAATGAATTCTCATCCCTCCAAAAAAAAAAAAGGGTGATAGTTAAATATTACAGTCTCCATTTTACAGATGGGAACACTGAGGCACAGAGCAATTTAAGGCTCAGATTTCCAGACATGGGCTTCGATATAGGTGCCTAATTTAAGTACACAGTTATCATAATTGTGGCAAATGAGTAATTAGACATTTATCTGGTTGCTTCAGTAACAGCTATTGTGTAGGCATACAGGCAAGACAAAAGTGACTTGCTCAAGGCCAGAGAGGGAGTTGTGATGGAAAACACCCCTGTATTCACACTATTGTAATAATCTTTGTACAAGGTATGCCTTGTGGGGTATCATTTGAAAAACTCATAATCTGCTGGTCAGTATTGTCCTGATAAAATGGCCCTGCACACTTGCATCATTGCAACCCCCAGGGTGGACTTCCCAACTCCAAGCTGATTCACGACTGACTGGTAGCAGTCTGAAGTCCCCAGCTTCCACACAGTGATCGTCACAGGCTTTTCCACCATGAGGGCAGCTCTCACTCTGGTGTCTTTGTGCTGCAGGGAAGGTTCAAGCTGCGCACGGCATTCAAAGAAGGTGGCTTTGATCCTACAGAAGTTCTGCAGCCACCGCTCCTCATCCCAGACCTGCATCACAATCCGATCCCACCACTTGGTGCTTGTTACCCGAGCCCAGTAGCTACAGTCCACCATGTGCAACTGCTCTGTAAATGCCAACATCAATCTTGAATGGTTTCTTTCCCTGGCACACAGCAGGGCAGGCAGTCCGGCTTCCTGTTCAGAGTTGCAGCTCCTGAAATACTGCAGGATCAGCCGCATTGTGTTCATAGCATTCCTCACAAGACCGGTGAACAGTGCAGGATCCATGCTGTCAGGCAGAGATGGCAGGTGCACCGTTTACAGGGGTAGCTGAAAACACAGTCGGAAGCCCTTGGAATTATGGGATGGAGAAAACTGCATCATGGGGCAGTGATTCTACCTCCATGATGCACTGTGATTCATTCCCAGAACTTCTAGCGGGAGAAGGTGGCGATTTGCACGGTGGGATAACTACCCACAATGCACTGCTCTCTCGCTCTCTGTCAGTGCTAGAGCACCAACTCTATTTGGACACACTCTGCCAGCATAAGAAGCATTGTGTGAACATTCTCAAGTGATGTAATTACAGCAGTTTATGATTGTTGATATAACTTAAGTCGACTTAACTCTGTAGTGTAGATGTGGCCTAAGGGTGTGGCTTGCACGCGGAAAGGCTGTTTGTGAGCAGCCCAGGTGGGAGCTACTACAGCAAGGCATTGTAAGGCACCCAAGGTTGCAGGGTCAAGGTGACAGCCCCTCGCTAGCCTGGATTGTGCCCTGGTATGTCACAGGAGTCAGTGATACAACTAAGATTTGAACTCAGAATTTGTTGATGTCCGGCCCTGTGCTCAAAACACTACGGCCCTTTTAACTCATATTTACATTTTCCACACTCTCCAGTGATTCCAAATTCATGGCAATAAAAATTCCATAGCGCCGTGGTTGAAATATTTGTGCACAAACATTTTAAATGTAACCTGACGCCCTTAGATGGGTCATTGGCAGCAAGGGTTGAAGCTGGAAGCTTGGAACCTAAAAGCATGAATCTCTGCCAATACTTGAGCTGAAGAACCAGAACTAACATTTTCAAGAGTGCCTAAGAGACTTAGGTGCATTTGAAAATGTTCCCCAGTCTATTAGTTCAAAGACTGTAGCAGACTCATACATGGACTGGCCACTAGAAAGGGACAGATAGCCACGCTTTGTCAGGGTGGGTTAAAATAGTTTTAATGTAATATTACAGTTGAGAAATCAATTACACAATGGAGAGTTAATGCTAAAAGCTCAGTCTTAAGTGTGTGTCTGCTTTGTGCTCATCTTAAAATATGGAAGTCCTTTACATAATTATATATGTGCTCATTTCTGAACTATAAATAGTATGTAACTAATAAGCCAATTTTTGTCAAATGTGGCTTGTTTTCTAGAACTTATAAAAATTAAAATTCAAGTCAAGTCTGAAGATCACGTTCACTGTAATATACATATGACATGTATGACTATCTAAGAAGTTACAGTATATATTGCATATCACATTGACAACTGACTGTAAAATGATGTGAAGAGAAACTATATTTTAAGGCATTAAGGTTGCTTTCTCATCTTAATGTGACTTTTTTGCCTTTTGAGTACTTGAATGCTGTGGATTTGTATGCAGTGTGTGTGTGTATGTGTGTGTAAAATGATCATGACTCCATAGTTAAGGTTGAATTGAATTTTGCACTTGAAGTGTCTATTACATAATATCTTTCTCTCTATAAATATGGAAAATATTTTGTGATCATGTAATTAAAGACTGTATCGTAATGCATATGCACAAAGTACCTGAACTAAGAGTGCACAGGGTACCATACTCCTGGCATTTCCTAACTTCTGAGTGCTTGACATTGCAACCGTAACATTCTTGTAATGGAGATATTTGTAACTGATATATCTGTGTGTCCGTATATACACGTATACATGTATATCCCCACACACACCATGGTGTAGCATGGTATAAACCTTGTATGAGCATGACCTTGTACAGCTGAATTACAAGTGACAAAGGCATGGGGAGTTTTGATTATTGGAATAAATTCTGGGGAGATGGATTAGTGGGCAGAAGGTAGGTGATCAAAGCTGCATGATAAACAAAACATATAAATTGCAGAGCCATGTGATTAATTTATTTATTTATTCTGATTGTACCATATAATTATAAAAAGAGGGCAATACAATCAGAGACAAAAATGACAGTAGCAAACCACTGGCCTTTGGCAAAACAAAACATAGACTGGATACAACACACACACACACTGCAGCCCCACAAAATCTCATTCTCTTAATAAAAGGAATCCGTACCCCCATCCAGACCCTCATTCTTCCTGAAACAATCACCAGGTTTTGACAGATGGATCCACAGTTGAGCACATGCGTTGGGATTTTTCGCATGGTCATCACCGTTATGTGTGTTTGTATTCTGTATTCAGGATCATTCTGGCCCATAATAGAAACAGATCTGTACTGCACAGTTAAGTGCTGTTGATCCCTTACAGCTGTTCTATTAGTATTCTGGCAATGCATCACCCCTGTTTTTCCATTTATAATTTAACCAATGCCAAAGGGTTATTTTCATCAGATGTAAAAAATGGACACTTATAAAAATGCATAGGTTTTAAATTGCTCAGCAGTTGGAGTAGTTATAAGAACTAGCCCAGGGAATAAATGTGTGTTTCTCCTATTAAGCACGTAGACCATTTCCATACAGGTTGGAAACCATATCGAATTCATTTCTGTTACTACAGCATAGGACTGTTTTTCTTCTGTTACTTCAAGCTTCAATCGCTCTCCTAATGCTTTATTAACACTGTTAAAATTCGGTAGTTTAGAATGTATTCATTCAGAGTAAATGTGATTTGTTACACTTAAACACCAATTGGTTATGTTTTATTAGCATTAATCTCTACCTTTTTGCTATGTCTGAGCTGGAACAATGAATAGCAAGTGTTCCTCTCTTCATTAATCAGTGCGGATCCCATAAAACAAAATACATTTTCAGTTTGCACTGGTAAAAATTGTCAGGCTAGCCCCCTGGAAATTTCAGCAAGGATAGCAGCTGCCTGACCCTTTTGTAGCTGTCACAGTGGAGAGGAAAATGGAAGGCAGTCAGGGCCCTTTCAGATGATTTTGATTAGGAGTCATGGCTAGATGTTGTCATGCTATCACAGTTAAATATTTCTCCCGGAACTGTGTCGTGTTTTTAGCTGCTTTAGGCCCCAATCCTGCAAAGTCTACTCACAGTTCACAAAGTTCAACATATGCATGTGTTCTGTGTGATTGGAGCCTTGGTGTCACATAAACGATGCACCTCCTGAAAAGTGACATTCATATTTTATGGGCGTATGGTGTGAAATCCAGGCCACATTGAAGTCAACGGCAAATCTGCTATTGATCTCAATAGGGCTAGGATTCCACTCCATGGACTTTTTAAGGTCTTCAATTCAGGAACCATCTCCTCTTCATCTTTGAGTATATAGCATCCACTATCTGGGGCCCAGATACTGAATGGGCCATTGGGAATGACTGTGAATCATTAATAACAGTTACAATTGAATGTTCCACTGGAATTTTGCTTTCAGAACAACCATTTGGCTCCTGACTGCTGTAAGGATCTAACCCTCCAAGTTACAACCTAAGCAGCTAGCCTGATGGTAAAGGTGTTAGAATATGTCTAACCAGGTGCTGACAGGTATTTTAAATCATGGTAGCAACATCAATTTCATCGTCTGGATAGTAATCTTAGGTGGTAATGTCAGATTTATTCCTTTCTTGCTTAACTACTGTTACAAAAAAAAAAAAAAAAAAAGACAATAATGCAGAACGTGATAAGCAAGTTTATTCTAACATTAAAAAAAAACCAATTGGCTTGGAATGCATACAGTGGATTATAAAAGAGATGAGATATACACAGCAGAACAGAATGGAGAACACAGGCAATGCCTGTACAGTAAAACAAGTTTCACCAATAATTTTTTTTTTAACACCCATCATCCTGATGGGTGAATCTGTTATTGATATTTCCAACAACCTCTCGCTGAGACTTAGATCTCTCAGGAATCAGCATTTGGATAACACTTCAGGTACTGTGCTGTTACGGGTTTCTAGGACTTATCCCTTTATTGGCTCATGAACATAGGTGCTGTAACTAGGGGGGCTGCTGCACCCCCAGACTTGAAGTGGTTTCCATCAGATACAGGATTTATAGTTTTGTTCAATGGCTTTTAGCACCCCCACTATAAAAATTGTTCCATCCCCCCTGCTCATGAAAGAGAGAATTAGCCAAGGGCGCTGGAATGATTTGTGTAGTGGGGGTGCTGAGAACCATTAAACCAAACTGTAAATCCTGTATCTGATGGAAACCACTTCAAGCCCCGGGGTGCAGCAGTAGCACCCCCTGCACTCCTAGTTCCAGCACCTATGGAATTAGCTCTGGATACCAACCTCAGATCCACTTTCCTACCACAACTTAAAAGAATGAGAGCAGCCAAACAGCTTGTGGTGAGACTTCCAGTTCCAGATGCCCATTAGTCAGTGCCATCTGGCACCTGTCAAACAGCTTCCATTGTAGTCATTTATTTTTTTTAAAGGCTTACTCCCCCCCGCCCCCCAATAGACAAAACATTTTATCTTGGGACAAACCAAATGTTTAGTTCAACCAGAAACAAATATCATTTTACTTTTCTGGTTCCCTGAAAATTTTTTAAAAAATTAATTGTGAGTTGATCTGTAATTTTTTTTTTTTAAATTGCAGTTCCATTGAAACTCCCTTCTCCACCCCCTCCCCAACTGGTTATTCACATAGGTCTACCCTCGCATCCTAAGAACACAGCCGGATCTTCCTAGTCCAAAATCTGGCAGTGGTTTAAAAATGTGAGTATTAATGAGTTGCAGACCATTTCCTAATTAGTTGCTCCAACAGCATCTGAATGAATAATTAAAAAAATACATCAGACCCATTCACAATATTTTGAATATTTATCTGAATCTGTGATCACATGGAAACCAAAGGCAAAAGCCAAGAACTGAGGTTCTGAAACCAGCCATGCCTCTCTCAGTCCATTGATTTCTTTTAATAAATCCTTCAGATCTCATTTCCCAGGAACCCTTGATATCAGTGAGATTAGCACAGGGATATCCTGTATATTAACTTCCCTTTCAGCTAGTTCTTAAAGTCTACACTTAAATGAATAGATTTCAGTGAATAATTAGAGCAATGCAAAACTCTCTGGTTTCAGATCATAAGAATTAATCGAGCCTTTTCTTTGGTTTCAGTAAGAGATGGGACTAAACTCTATCTAAACACCTGTAGAAATTTGGGGTGTTCAAAGTTCGGATCCTTATTTGAATTCTCACATCTGTGCTCATCTGCTAGTTGCAGTTTGTCAAGGGTGACATACCCTTATATTCACTTTCAGTTTTGGTGATGAATGAATCAAAAATACACTAATTAAACTGTCATTTTTCTCCACTTTCACATCAAAAAGATTAATCACAGTATTACCAACTCTTGGATTTGGGGGTTTCCTTCAAGCCCTAACTCCTGGAGTCAGGTGATTACTTGAGCATCTCAGCTTTCATTTTTTAAAAATGTAGTTTTCTAGCCCTCACGGCTTCAGAGAAAAACACCAGAAATCAAATAAAAAGAACCAAACATTATTATTTTTTTAAATCTCATAATTTGTGTGCCAATCTCATGATTATTTTTGGTGTCTGACTCACAACTTTAGAACACTTGGGGTTGACAATACTGGAATTGGGCCAGGTTCATTCAAAATTAGACTTTGATTAACAGCAGTGGTCATTCTAACCAGAGTGAATGGTTAGACAAATCTGAGCTGAGATGTGAATTTGTACCCAAGCCTAAGTCAGGCAAGTTTGGGGGTTTTGTAATGACATTTATTCATAGAGCTGTGGATAATTTTAAGGCCTGAAATTTAAAAATGTGAGGTGTCCAATTGCACACTTAATTTGTGTGCTCATTAACTGCAACCACATGCAGACAATGGGTACTTGCACTTTCAAATGACCATAATTACTCACTTGTGCATGAACTTAGGTGATTGACATGTACAACTGTGGTAACTACACCGATAAATTAGATGCAGGTACGTGTGTTTGAAAACATGACTCTTCCTGTACAGATTGCTAGGAGAAGCCCATATCTTCATCATCATCACTGCACCTAGAATCCTCACTTATGGACCCAGTACTCCACTGTGCTAGATGCTGTACAAACACAGAACAAAAAGACAGTCCCTGCCCCAAAGAGCTTCCAGTATTAGTAAAATGCAGCTTTTCCAGCACTGCGCACCTCAATGTTCAAAAATCAAGAGTCAGGCCCCTAAATCATGAGATTGGCTTACAAATCATGATATTTAGAAATAATAAATGGTGGGTTCTTTTTGTTTGTTGTCTGGTGGGAGGCGTTAGGGGGTCACCTTTTCAACCTTTTCTCTGTAACCATGAAAGCTAGGAAATTATCTTATTTAAAAAAAAACAAAACAAAAGCAGATTCTTCCATAATCATCTGACTCAAGGGGCTGACTTTAAGAAAACCACCTAATAGCATGAGACGTGCAATTGAATTGTGAGAGTTAGCAACACTGTCTCTCTCTGGATCGGAGAATCATTATCAATGGATTCAGCCCTGACTGCCTGTGTTGGAGATTCAGCACTCTATTTTCATCCCTTCTCTGTTGGGGTTTTGGTATGTCACACCCTCATTTTCACCCCTCTGTCTTGGAGTTGCAGCACCTCTATGTCTGCCTGTAGACAGGATGTGCAACATACAAATGATTCCAAAAAGATGAAGATGTTAACTGAACTTTGTAAATGGTTTGAGTGTCAGTCTGAATTTTAGGCAAAGGTTATAGATGGTTCGTGTTTGACACAGGCTCCAGCCCAAATTCTAGATCTGAACAAGCCTCAATTTTAGGAGGGGCTGGAACCCTAAACCCAGATCTAGTCCGAATATTGCAAAAGGCAGCATTGTAATAAGCTGAACCAAATCCCTGGATCTAAATGCCTGCAGACCTGGAAGTATGCAACTGTGGATCCTGTTCTACCCATCTTGTTTTAATTGCATTGATTAATTCACCCCCGATCTCTAAGGGGCCTGATCTGTAAGCTTTTAATCTTGTGGTTAAACTAATGACAAGTGGGAGTTCTGTTTGAGCGAGGGCAAAGTACATCAGGATTAGGCCCAATGGGCATCTATCTTTTCAGTCATTCGACCCCCCCACTTGCTCAGGAAGTGACACATTCTTCCTCTCACTTAACAATGCATCCTTTTTTCTCATAACAGGAATGAGAAAATGGTAAAATAACTTTGAAAGGTAAGTGATTCCTGTGCTTTAACACCTTCCAACAGATGCTGTTCTTATCCAAAGCAGAGTTACTTGAATTATTAATAGTTTCCAATAGCTCAGCTTGAAATAATTTAGCATTTGAAAGAGAAAAGTCACTCTCATTATTCAAAGTGCAGAAACATTTTGGTTATTAAAAATATGCTCCTAAAAAAAAGTCTGTACAATTTGTATCTTTTTCTCCCGATACCAGCATGAGAATGAGATCCAGAGAAACCTGTGCACTTGCTGAAGGTTAATTGATAAAATACAATGTAACAGAGAAGTCTGCATATTCCCTTTAAAATTGAGACACAGTAGTCTGCTCCTTCGGTTGTTTTAGCTTTACAGGATTTTTAATATTTGCAGTCAGAGACTCCTTGATTCATCTGGAGGCTTGATGCTAGAGCTGGTCAAATTATTCATTGCAAATACATTTTACATGAATGTAGCTTGGTGTGTTTTGCATTCCCCTTTCCAGGCTAGACTGCTAGTGGATAACAGCTTACTACTGCTACCAGCATTGGGCTCAGGTGGGGGTGGTCTGCGATGTGGTGCTGAGGATCCTACGTTCAAACCTGATGATATGTGATGAGGGTTGTTGGGTGTGTGTAATCACTTCTTCCTGTCTGCAAAATGTTCATGGTCCAGCCCTGATTTCTGGAAATATATTAGTCAGTCAGAAATATTCACAGGATAGTCTGGGGAAACTATTCTGAGTAGAAGGATACTAAAAATGTGCTCATTTTAGGTGCCATTTGCCTCTGTCAGAGGGGGCTACACTAGGGCTGGGCCGAACCATTTCTGTCATACCCGAGGCTTACCTAGGATGTAAGTGGTGCCTATGACTTGGACTGATGCTCCAGCCTGGGGTGAATTTCGCCCAAGGTGAGCAGTTCTAAAGACCCCCTTAGGGTGGGAATAGTTCTTCCAGACTATTCCACAAATAGGTACAAGTCACTAATACATTCGCAAATATCCTGGCCCAGTTGCTGTTTGGACAGTATTGGGGATATTCTGCCACCTTAAATTCTCTCTGCAGCTTTAAACAGACTCTATTCTAACCCTCCGTGTAATATTGTGGGTGCCCTTAGACAGCTTTTGTGCCCAGAGGTGGCTGATTAATTGATTCCTGTACCTGTCTATACAAAGAGTTTGCTCTGGAATCCTTTGTGGATGAAAAGTGATATATTCAGAGGATTTAAGGCAAGAAGGGGCAACTCCAATCATCTAGTCTGACCTCCTGTATGACACGAGCCAGACAAATTGATCCTGTAATTCCTACATCAAGCCCATAACTTCTGGTTGAGCTAGAGCATCTTGTTGAGAAAGATGTTAACAGCCAGAATTTTGAAAGAGCTCAGAGCCAGATTTTCAGCTACTCAGCACCCAAAACTGGGGCCAGATTTTCAAAAGAGTTCAGCTCCTGTTAGGCACAAAAATAAATGCCAGATTTTCAAAAGGGCTCAGCACAACCATGTGCTCATTTGAAAATCTGCCCCTTCAGTTTGGTGGCTAAGTGAGTGCTGCTGAGTTTTTTGGAAACAGGGTCCCCCATAACACTCTAAGAGACTCGTGCTGAGAAGAGAGAGAGCTGGAACTGCTCATCACTGAGCATATGTGAGCATAACCACCTCTTTCCTGTGCTCATTATGGTGCATGGACTTTTTACACCTAGCAATAGCAGCTCCACATGGGCACATGCATTGAAGTCGGGTTGATGCAATTACAGGCGCCTCCCGATCTGATCCAACCGTGAGTTTGCAGAAGCGCAGCTCCCAGCACTTTGTGTGTCTCTTGTGCTCTCCTTGCCCGTGACGGTAAATCTGCCTTTGCTCTCTTTGAAACGCTTCAGTCCTGTGTCCTCCACAATCTCTTTAGTTCGTTTAATCTCAGTTTTATCAAACTCCACTGGTCCATCAGAACTGAGAGGGAATAAAATATTTATTATTGCCATTATCAGTGACTGTAAACAGCATTATGCTCCTGCCCTTGGTTTGCTTATCAATGTTTCCTTGTCAAGAGTAATCTCTGCGGACAGGCACAATGTGCGTACACATGCCTAGTACAACAGGCGAACAAAGGGACGGGGGAGACAGAATATTAGTGTTTCTAAAATAAAGGTCACTGCCAACATCTGGTCCTTGAATAGCCCAATATATCTTCCTGGGGAAATATAGATCTGCTGCTCTTCTTAACCCTTAGTGTATTCAGTGCCCATGTTCCAGAGTGAGATGCTCTGGAGGACAAATACCCTGCTTCCAATACCTCAGGCCTTCGAAGAGCCCCTATGCCCAATTAACCTCACTGCTGCTTCCTGGAGTAACAGCCCTTCTTTAATGGCTACAGAAGGCCAGCATACAACACCCACTTCTCCCTCAGGAGGTGGCTGACTGCTCAACCTGATCTTCGTTGTGTGGCAAGGGGGTGCTTGGCAATAATGCTAAAGGACCCTGACTAAGCCCCTGGACGCTGTTTTGAACAGACTCCTCTCTCGCGCTTTCTATGCAATGACTCAGTGATGCCCTAGCACGGCTACTGCTGAGGAGAGAAAATGCAGACTGCAACCAGCTAGCAACACTGCTGCATGGGTCACAGCAAAACACAACGCATCTTCCAAGGCATGGGATAGGCTGGGCAAAGTGAGGTGGGATTTGGCTGAGAAAGGAGGTGACAGTGTATGTCACTGTCTTGACTGGTGATCAACCCTAAATGCTTTCTGCAGACAGAGCTCCCATTGAAAGCACAGGGGGATACAGGTGTGCTTGTCCATTATTTAACTTTTTCCTCCTTTGGCTTCTCTCTTGCTCGCTGGCTCTCTCTCAGTCATACTGTGTGCCTTGAAATGATGCTAAGTGCTGTTGAACAAATGCTTTAGTGGGACCCTGGAGAGATATCAGTGACCCAAAGGTTTTGAGCCACAAAGAGATCTAAGGCACCTAACTGCCACTTTTGGTGGCAAAGTCCAAAATGAAGATCCTCAAAATCCCCACTCAGCTGTCGCCCAACCCTGTCGGTGCCCGAAGTTCCCAGGCACCTAAGTTTCCACTGGTAAAGTCCTCTAAGTGCCTACCTTTCTCCTGATGGGTATGCACAAATTAGGCATTCCCCACCTATCTTGCCTGCATGCAGGCAACCAAGCATCCCCCCACCCCTTCCACACGACTTCCGTTTGTAAGGGGATGGAAGGGGGGAGAGGGAGAGGAATGGCATTGGGGCTTTGCACAAACATAAGTGCCAGAAAATGGATCTTTCCCCAACCTGGGTGCTTTCGGAACCATCATCGCTCCCTCCCTTTTCCCCTAGGCTACGCGACCCAGGGACTATTGAGGCCAGGGTGCTGGCCAATATATGTACAGGCACAAGGGCACAGTGACTGCTCATTAACAATCTAGTTTGGCTTCTGCTAAATGCTGTACAGGGGTTGATGGGATTTCAATAAAATCCCTGATTTACAGCTGTGTCTCGTTTGGGGCCCATGCCGGCGTGGAGGGCAGTTCCAGGCTTGTATCACCAGAGCAAGGGTGGTGCATTGTACCTTACCAGTCTCACGTTCTGGTTGCTGCAGTGACTATGGGTCCTCCTCAGATTCCTTGGGGTGGGTTCTCAACCTGGTCTGCCAGGAATTGGTCCAGAATCACATGCTCATCTTCCTCGGGGTCTCCCGGAGCTTCCTCCAAAGCCCTTCCCGCCTCCTTGGCCCTGCCCCTCATTGGTGTCCCATCATATAATAAGGCCAGTGAGGTTAAGAAGGGGTCATGAGTCACTTCAACCTTTGTACTCACAGCCCTGGAGAGACCTGGTCCAGCTCATTGAAGCATGGGCATGTGCTAGGTCCCCTCCTGGAGCGACTGGTAGAGTCCTTCACCCTCCAGAACATGACTTCCAGGTGCTTTATGCGCTCTCTGCACTGGGAGCAGAAAACTGTTCTGAAGTGCTCAGCGTAGGTCACCTCTACAGCTGGCCGTGGAGTAGGGGGTCAGGGACCTTTGGGTAAGGGTCAATGCATTGTTGGAATGGCCTTGGAGAATTAGCAATACCCAAGACCTGGTACACGCCCTTTGCACCCATCTATGCTGCACTGTAGAACAGGTACGGGGCCATGCCACAGCAGAGTTGTGTACACACACCCCTCAGCATGCTAGCTTTTGCAGCGTGCGGTTTCCTTCAGGAACATGCCTCAGGGCTTCAAATGTGGACAATAGGGGGGGTTCTGGCACAGCAACGCACATGTGACTGTGGACAGTCACAAGTGTAGACGTAGTCCATAGCAGAATCACAGCAAATACTGGCTTCCAGTGTGAAGGAACTGGGGTGGGGGGGATGTCAGGGCATGTCCGCCCCTTGACACTCTCAGCTAGCAGCAGGAGTGTGCACAGGGTACATGCGTTGCCCCGATGGGTACCACTGTGGGAAAAAGTTCTCTGGCTTTGAGGGGCTAGCACATGCACATGTAAAGTAGTACAGACAAGTGCAACATCTCAAAGGACAGTGGTTACCAAACAGGAATGTCACTGATTTTTAGCATGTTTATTTGTCCTTTTTCGGACGATGTGTTACATTGTCTGACTAGCTCACTCGGCCATCCTGTTACTGTGTGGTGAGGAGATTATGTGCTCAGAAGGTTTTAGCACATCCGTTGAAATGTGGGAAATATGAGTAATCAGGCTCTCTGGTATTCCAGGCCTTGCAAATTATAATTTGATATGGGTAATCACTAGTCTGCTGCTTGTCTGTTAGCTTTGAAATCTCCATGAAGTTAGAGTTGTAATCAATTAACAGTAAATAGGGTTCTTTGTCAAAATCAATTAAATCCCTCACCTAGCCTATGCGATGGGCTCACTGCAATTTCATATTGCTGCTTGGATGCCATGACTTCAACAGTTTTCAATGGATAATGTTCTTATTGCATGGCTTTATTTAAATCATAGGGATCAATGCACCTGCATACCTTATTTGGGTTTTCAATTAAAACCATATATTTAGCCTAAATTAATTATCTAGATTATATTTTCAGTAACACCTGGGATTTTCCCGGTTGCCTGTTTCACTTTTACTTTATCTGTTAGGGTAAAAGATTTGGTCTTGATAGCTGGCTCACTCCAGTTACTGAGTTGTCTGTCTGAATGTGGTGTTGTCCTTCCGGAGATCCTAGGCTTTTGGAGACAGCTGTGAATTCTACACCTTAGCCGCCTGTGTTCTTTCTGTATGCTACAAAGAAGTATGGTCAGCATATATTGTGTTTATAGACTGAATTTCAGGTGGGCAGGGGTAGGAGTAGGCACGTTTTTAGTCCTAAAGTAAAATTTTCAAAAGTGTCTTAGACACTCAGTCTCAGTGAAAGTCAAAGGGACTTGGCTCCTCAAGGCCAGATTTTCAAAGGTATTTACATACCTAAAGATGCAGATAGGCACCTACTGGGATTTTCAAAAGCACCTAAGTGAGTTAGGCACCCAAATCCCATTGAAATCCATGGGTGTTAGATACCTAGCCTGCTTAGTCACTTTGAAAATCCCATGGGGCACCTAGTTGCACCTCAGGTCCCTAAATGCCTTTGAAAGTTTGGCCTGTAAGAGCCTGAGTCCCTTTGACTTTCACTGAGACTTAGGCTCACTAAGGTCCAGATCTTTAAAAGGACTTAGGTGTCTAACTCCCATTGATTTCAATAGAGATTAGGTGCCTAAATACCCTTCAGGATCCGGACCTTAGTGCATAAGCCACTTTTGAAAATGTGACTAAGGCTCCTAAATCATTTATGTGCTTTTGAAAATTTTACCCCAGTATAGAGGCTACATCTGTATTTGCTGTCTGGAAATTTTACTTCTGCTCTTAAAGGTACAGTTGAAGAGCTCTATAATGGAACAGAAAGCTGTGTTCAAGCCTGAGGAAGGCTGAAGAACACCAGATTGATGTTTTCGATTCTCATCTTCATCAGCTTCTCCTTATCAAGTGGCAGGACACGATCAAAAAAGAGCCTATTTGAAGTCAAGCCCAGCAACTGCGTCCATCAGCACTGGTTTGGTTTTGGTGGCTTTCTTGGTATGGACATATGATTAAAAGGGAAAGCCAACTAATGCCAAAGTGTATGTACCAAGGAATGCCTTTATATGGCCAGCGATCACATGGGTGTCAGAAGGTTGGTGATGTGACAAAAATTGACAGTATGGGCATAAACTGAATATACAACCAGACCACCTTAAGCACCTTGCCAGAGATCAAGCCAGATGGCACCAAGTTTGGATGGAGGCCACATCCCTTTGGCCAAAAGTATAACAGGGTTCAAAAAAGAATTAGATACATTTCTGGAGAATAGGTCCATCAATAGCCATTAGCCACGATGTCAGAACCCCATGCTCTGGGTATCCCTAAACCTCCTACTGCCAGCAGCTGGGTCTGCATGAAAGGGGATGGATCACTTGAAATTGCCCTGTTCTGTTCATTGTCTCTGAAGCATCTGGCACTGGCCACCGTCAGAAGACAGGATACTGGGCTAGATGGACCATTGATCTCACCCATCATGGCCATTCTTTTGGGATTTGCCATGACTATGATAGATGGTACATCTGCATTTGCTGTCTGGCAAGTTATTAATTTATCCTAGTTTTTAAATCAAGATGTAATAGTTATTTATCCTTGTCTTGGTATTTGATAGCCTGAATATATGAACCGAATGTGGGATTAGATGTCTGTACTCTTTCCTTAGCTATAATATTATGTAAGATTTGTGCTAAGAGTTTTCATTGTGCTCCAGTATCCATTTCTGTCTTTAATATTTAGCTATACTTGCCAAATAGAAGCAACTTCCCCTGTACCTACAAAAAGCTCTTTGAACCTGCCATACTGATCTTCAGTTACATGGACACATTTGGCTTTATCTGTGTGAAATACCTTTGAAAGGTAATTTTTCCCCAAGGCATTTATGGAACATTTGATGAAATTTCAGACACTTTCTCAGTTTGTGTTTTTGACCACATCTAGAGTAAAATTCACCTACAAGGTGAATACAATACAAGATCAGTATAAGGCATGTATGGCACTGAAGTCCCATTAAAGTCCTCAAAATAGGGGATGAGGGGGATTTCCATGGTGCAGAATCCCGCTGTCCATCTTGGGAGTGATCTGTGCAAAGAGTTTGCAGGAATGCACCCTAACTTAGGACAACCATCGGTGTGGAAATGGAGAATTTCACATGTTGTATTATTGTGCCAAAAACATTGCAAAGCAGTAGAGACACTGTTAGAATAAAATTGTTGGTCTGGATTTGTTATAACGCCATGGCTCCAATTTTACTATAGTAAACTAAAAAAGGGATAATCACAGTTTTAACTGTCATGTGACTACTGTGGAACTACAAATCAGCAGAAGGCACAAAATTCAGATCTAGACTTCTAACGCACTAAAGTTTCAGGGTTTGGTTCACCTCTGCATCTACAGATCACATATGTCATATGACTTGCTCTTCCCCTCTATTGTGTGTATATTGTGAAGCACTATCTCCACCGCACTGGGAAGTTTCTGCCATGTTAATTTAATAATTACCTCATGCAGTAATATAGATACATTTTAACTGGCTGAGCAGTTCCATAATTCCATAAAATCTATTTAATCTGTCAATATGTCTTTATAATGTATATTTTGTTCAGGTCCTCTTCAAAATAGTGGCATGATTACAATCACTTCAATTAAATCTGGCACTTCACAAGATGGACGTCTGAGATACTGCGCAGTAAATATTATAAAAAAACCATATGTCTTGGTAATGATTTTGAAAGTTTTTAAATATTAAAGTATTACATCCTCATTTGTACACGAGAGTAAATCTTGATGGTGCAATTATCCAGTCTATTAACTATTATCCAGTTTATATAAAACATCCAAGTGTTTCTCCCAGTAGCACAAGCTGAAGTAAATGTGAACTAGGTCAGTTTTTTATGTCCACTGCAATTTTAAAGAAACAACTAAAACTTGATGTCAAATGTTAGGGATGTTGGCAGAGAAGGGAAGGCATTTATCTCAGCACACAATGTCCCTCCTTCTGTTACCTCGTTTAAATTGATCTTGGATTCAGATGAGAAGTCATATAAAAACATGAATCTGTCTTATTCCCATCAGTCTTTCTGGATATGTTCATTGTATAGGGAATATATGGTTCATTTTTTATTTGGGAGCCTCAGGTTAACTTAGATTTTTCTTAATGAAGTCTTGCCTAGCTGCATGTTTCACAGGCCTGCAGATATCAGCTCAGGCACTGACAACCTCATTAGGGCCCCAATCTACCATACAGCAAGATGGTTACTGCACGCTAGTGATATTTCCTGTAGAGGGCTTTGCCTTTGAGATAATTTGTGGAGCTTTGCTAAATGCTCCAATAAAGTTCCTCTCAAATGCATCAAAGGCCATTAACATTCTGCAAATATAGAGTCAGATTTTCAAAAATGACTAATAGGAGCCCAGGAATCACAGTAAAACGATTCACTATGTATCTTCCTTTCTATCTTCTTATTCTGTGGCCATCCCTTTGGTGTCTTGGCACTTGTGAAAATATTCATAGATCTCCCTACCCCCACCTCTGGTTACTATCTTACTAGCTTTATTAAAAGCTGAAGTCCCTTTACTCTGTGTAAACATTAAAGATCCCATGGCCCCAAGAGCAGACTTTAGCTTAATTCAATGGAGACTAAATCTTTGGTCAATATATCCTTTCCCCTCACTGTTGTGCAGCATGTTGAATGCCTGCTGTTGTGTATCAAGGACGCTAAATAATGAGTAAGGTATCTCTGGTACCTAGGGTGATCAGACAGCAAGTGTGAAAAATCGGGACAGAGGGTGGGGGGTAATAGGAGCCTATATAAGACAAAGACCCCAAAATCGGGACTATCCCTATAAAATCGTGACATCTGCTCACCCTACTGGTACCCCTTTGCCCCATCACTGTAGAATCTGAACATCTTACAATATTTAATGTATTTATCTTTATAACACCTTATAAAATTATCCCCATTTTACAGATGGAGAACTGAGGAATAGAGAGGCTAAGTGATTTGCCCATGTTCATACAGGCACTGTAACTGTAATTGAACCCATTTCTGCTGCGACCAAGGCTTGTGCCCTAATTTTTTGACCCTCTTTCTCCAGCTATGTAGCTTGTAAAGTGCTTGGGTGGCCTCTGGACTGAAAGGTACTGTAAAAGACAACTGTTCTTGTAATAAACTCTCTCCATATAGCTGAAGTTTCATAAATCTGTTCATAAGCATGTAAGAAATCAATTCCAAATAATTGCATTATGTCCTTTGCATTAATGGATTTTCTACAGCAATTGGCTTTATAGACAAACAAGTTTATCAGCTTAGCATAGCGTTTATACCATGGAAAATTACAGGACTGTATGCAAAAGCATCTTTAACATAATGCTTTTAAATAAGAGGCAGTTCTGACAATGCTGTAATTATGAGCATCTCTTCAGGCTAATCCAGCTAAGAAAGTGGTTAGTGCTGAAAGGGTTTTCATCAAAGAATCAAATGTATTCAGAGAAGAATGAGGAGAAGTGCAAAGGAAACACACAGACACATTTTCTTTGGGCCAGAACTGGCTCCCTATGGGACCCTTCTATTGGCTTCGTCAGGACTTAGACCCTTTGCACCCAAGATTAATAGTATGGGGGAAGATAGGTGGTGTTCTGAATTTAAGATGGCAGCAGAACATTGACCATATTGTGGATCCAGCTGTCTATAAGCTGGTAAAATGACCGCACAGAGAATGAAAACTGTTACAGTCAGCAAGGGCTTTTCCTCTTGATTAGCCCAAGAAAGTAAAATAAGTTAACATGATTAGAAAGTAAACAGGAAAACTCCTCAGCCAGATGCTACAAGCCCTGAGTCTGGCATCCAACATACTCAAAGATTTTGATTACACACTTTTTTTTTTTAACCACTACACCACTGTGTGGCAGTGATTATATATGCAGAAATCATGCATGCAATAGCATATGAGTTCTGCACATACAATTGCAAACTTACATCAGGTTCATTTTCAACTCTTAATTTGGGCCCTTAAAGAGTTATTTATCTTGTTCCTGCTTTCATCCAAAGCTCAGAGCCTCAGCTGCTCTAGCAAAATCGGCAGATGCCTCCATGAATGCTTAGGGCACCCTGTGGTCACACCCTACACACTATTGTAATTTTCGTTGTACAAGATATGCCTTGTGAGGTATCCTATGAAAACTAATAACTCATTGATCATTAATATTCTTGTGTGCATGGTGTGTATTGAGAGTTATGGATTTATGCTGGAATTATTGCTAACGTGTGTTTAAATCAGGCATGTCAGGCGCGGGGTCAGGGTGGTAAACAGGTTTTCCCTAGACAAAGGAATGTGTATTTGCTTCTCTGACCAGTCCGATCATCACGTAGAGACAATGAAGGTCCATTTTTTCATATCAGGTAAACAAGGCTATCAAGCAAATGCCATGGGCGGGCGGGGAGGGAAGAGACAGCAGGGCATCTACACCCAGAAGGAGAAAGAAACTTGGTCTGAGTTTTACTTTTCAGAGAATACACTGCAAAGGTTTACTTGCCTATAAAGAAAGGGGGCTGAACCTCAAGAGATAAGCAAGTGAATCAACTGATTGTTTCCAATATTACTGTATTCTAAAAGTGTTTAGCGTGAAGTCTTTTCTGAAGGCTAATGACACACTGGTAAATAATATCATTGTGAATTGTCTATTAACACTGTATGAGGAAATATGGATGCCTAACAATATTATTCTTTAAAGTCTCTGGTCAAACAGGGAGAAACAGGTTCCCTGTCAGACAGGAGAGAAGGTGGCTATCTACCTGTCTCCAATGAAAATTAAGCATGGTGGAATCAAAACAAAAGAAGTCCTATTTACATGCAGGGGGATGGGAAGCCCAGAGGAAGGGGAAAACAGCATGAGGGCATCCTGCCTCTTGAAACCAAGTCATTGAACTTTGGAAGATATAAGCAAGGACAGAAGCCAGCTTGGCATCCAGCACTAGACAGACACAAGGGAGCAGAGCCCTTGGAAGCTGAGAAAGGTGGGTCTTTCAACCGAGTGGGGGTTGAAGCCTCTGGAAACTGAAGATAGGTGAGAAATCATCTTGGACACAGCCTGGGCCTTGCTAGATTAAGTTTTTGATTTTTAGATGCGTTTTCACTTTTATGTGCATGTAACTCCTTCTTCCTTTCACTTGGCAGCACTTAACCTATGTCCTATTGTTAAACATTTTGTTTTATTTTACTATAAGCTAACTCAGTGCTGTGTTTCCAGGGAAGGTTCTATTGACACCCGTTGAGTTAATAAGCTGTGATGTGGGTTTGTGTCTTTAGAGGAACAAACAAACATTATTTCCCCGAACTGTCCAGGATAGGGCTGGACATTGCAGAGCACATGGGTTTGGGAAAATTTGGGAGCGGGAGTGTGTTGGGGTCACTTTGCTGATTGAACCAAGGCTGATGGATGCCAGAATGCGGTTGTGGGGCTGTACACAGGCTGCTGGGGTCAGAGCTGCTGAACTAGGGCAGTCTAGCACACATTTCAGTGTGTGACCTGCAGGCTAGTGGGCTGGTTGTGAACACTCCAGGCCCAGGCTGGGAGCGACAGCAGCAAGGCATTGTAAGGGACCCCGGGTTGCAGGCTAATGGTGATACGACCCCTCACAGGTTTGGATTGCACCCCAAACTCCATAACAGTCCCCCCCAAGTGGTGACTAGGCATCATATATGGAGTCACCCAGACCCATTCCATCCCCCCTCCCAGGAGCTTGTGACCTGAACTCATCCCTTCCAGGAGCGTGTGACTATATATAACATTAGGGTGCTGGGGGATGATATCAGCGGGGTGATGCATGAGAGAGGAGATGGACTGGGGAGTATGGCCCTCAGAGTATTCCTGACCTACAGCTCTTAAAATGGAGATGTGAGAGAAAGAGACGGCCCCCCAGCAAAACATAAAGACTTTTGTTGTGGTCTCAGTCCCTGTCTTTGCCTTCTACAGGAGCTATATGGGAGTCACGGCAGGCCTAGAACTGCAGTGCTCAATTTGTGCCAGGGCTGAGCCCCGGCACCTCTGGGCTTGGCAGTTCATAGCCCCAGCACCTCTGGGCTTGGCAGTTCATAGCCCCAGCACCTCTGGGCTTGGCAGTTCATAGCCCCAGCACCTCTGGGGTGCTAAGTCAGTTACGAAAGTAAAAAAAAATTGCTTTAGCACCAACATCTAATTGCTTGAGTCCTGGCACCTCTTTCATTACAAATTAAGCACTGGAGCTGCTGTTACCCCATAGATCGTAGATGTGGTGAGAGACAAACGAGTGCTGTCAACTCACTTGAAATAGCACTGCCCTATAGCACCTGGCTGCAGAGATACTAGCTCTGTATTAAATGGGCAGTATACATCTTGGGAGATGGTCAGATAGGCTGCACGTGCTCTTCCACTGCCAATGAGTCTAATAACTATGGGCCACTTTAACATGGACTTTTCTTTGATTTCCTTTAAAAGGTGCTGAAGAGGGGTGGTTTATCCCTGGTGAGCAGCAGCTTTTAAAACACGGGGCAACAGAGGGAACAAATCTTATGTGTGTCTCCCACTTTACCATGTGATTTCCTGCTGTCTCCTTGTAGCGCTTTCACAAAATGCAATAGCTTGGAAGTGAAAACCCCTCTGGAAAGTCTTAGGAGTTCTTTGCAGATAGTTGACTAGATTTACAATGTACCGGGACCTATGAGCTCAAGCAGCATGGATGAACCTCAGAATGGTTCAGGATTTGGGTTTGGATTAGCACCTGGAGATTCAGGTGCTGCTCTTGACATATATCAATACTATGAACTGCTTGGATCTGCCAACCTGGGCTAGGAATCCCATTGGATAAGGTTTCTATTAAAGTTTGCTGTGCTCCCTACTTCTCTCTAGGACTGAAATACTGAAACAACAGCCTCTCGCCTCACATTTCTGCTTCTTACCATAACTTGGAAATGGAAAAGGATTCAAAAGTTAGAAAAGAATCTGTGCTCTGCTATTTGGATACTAGTCTGAGCTGCCCCTGGGCATGGAGTGTTTGGATCTGGGGATTTCTTCTTTAGATGTATTTCTAGCAAAAATTTAAAAACAAAATGAGAAAAAATGTTAATTAAACCTTTAAAAAGTTTTATTTGATTTTGGGGCAAATGTTGAGGGTCTTCTTGTTTTAATTGAGCCTGTTCACTCACCCCAATATCAAATTGAATACACCGTGCATTAAAATATTCAATTCCCTGGGTTGTCTGAATAGTGCCAAGAATTGCCAGCAAACTACTAAGAAAACAGTGTTGGAACACAAGACAAAAACCTAGAGAAAGTAATCATAAATGTGGAAGAACTCTGTTTGCACTTTTTTTTATTTATAATTTTATTTTATTGCAAATCAGTTATTGGTGAGGTACAGTCTTTCTAACATCACAAATATTGGGAGTTTTTCAGTAGCCCCTTTGGGAGCTCACTTGTATTAAATCCAAATTTGTCTGTATGCTTCTCTCAGCAGAAAATACAGTTAGGCAAAGCTGTGAGTTTGAGAAGGAGCCATGGTAAAATAAAAAAAGACCTCAGGAAGGCTTTGGATGCTTGATAGTAATCAAATCTATTGCAGAAAAGAAACTCAGTGCTGCTTTCTTTATATATCAACATAAACATCCATATTTTATTACCCCAAGAAGAAGAGAGCGTGATGAATCAGCAGGAATTTCAGGAGTGGGGCTGAAGATACAATAACTCACTTCTTCTCATGAAGAATAACCCCCATCTCTCCACAAAGCAGTACATCTTTCACCAAAGAGTCTACTCAGCCAAAAGCTGGAAGTGGACCTGGCCTCAAGCAACCAGTAATCGTCAGATTATTTCCATCTCCCTTGCTCTCTGACCGGTGATATTGATTGCTGTTTCTTTAACAAACTGACAGGGGCTGCGGATTACAAGATCTCAGAGTTCCGCTTCCTCATTTGTTGAGGGGAGATACGGAGCCATATCACCTCATGGGGCAGGGTGCAGGAGGTGTCAGGAATGCACAATGCTTCTGTGACGGGATCCCCAGGGTACAACCTGGAACTGTGGGACCACTGTGCTCCCTTAACTCTCCAGCCTGGACGGTCTCTCACCGTGTTTTGCTGGTGCCAAGCACTGTACACCTCCAGGCACTGTTATTGCTCAGCCACCAGCATGCAGAGTCACACCCAGCTAAGTTGCATGAAGGCTCCGCAAGCCCCTCATGACCCATTCATAGGGAAATGCCAGTAAATCTCCCAAGCCCCCAGCCTTGCACCCCAGGAGTATACCGTAGGCTTCTCTTGAGCAATGCACATTTATTAATTAATTCACCACTTCGTCAAAGGAAAGTGGACATGCACCAGCCTTTGCACCTGAGTAGAATTCCGAAGCATTTTAGAAAAACTCACTGGTAAGGATAAAATGTTAAAATAAGTTTAGTGACAACAGAAAGATAGATTTTAAGTGATTGTAAGTGGAAGGTATAAAAGATCAGAGATAGGTACCAAAGCAAATGAAAAGTAAGCACTCAGTCTAAATCTTAAAACTTATTAGACTAAGCACTATTTGGATCAAGCAGTTTTCCTCACCCCACTGGATGTTGCAGATAGGTTACAGTCCTTAATACACAGGCTTTCCCTTTAAGCCTGGTCTCCTCAGTTCAAGTTTTTGTCTTCCCAGCATTCTTGTTGCCTTTAGTGTAGGTGGGGGAGGAGAAAGGTAAAAGAATGATGCCACTGCCCCCTATTTTATACCCTCAGTCCATGTACCTGGAAAACACAAGCCCAGACTTGTCATGGTGGGTTTTCCTGAGTGCTAGAGTTGAGAAATCCCCGTGGTGTGGTCTTGTGCAACTGAGTCATAGAATTGAGCAATCCGCATTGTGTGGTGCTTGCGCAACTCTCATTGAACCATTAATCCCTTGTTTACTATTCCCCTGCTGGTCAATGGCTGGTATTGATTGTTCTATGCCCACCCAGGTGTTGGTCACTTCCTTTATTGTTGTCACGGGAGAACTAGCAGTAGGTGACTTCCAAATTTACAACATATTTCAATAACAACCATACAACAAAAGCTCATAACTTCATGCACACTAACAATATACATGTTTTGATAGTGGGTTTCAGGAGATCATGACCTTTCATATGATATCTTACATGGCATGCTTTGCATGAAATATCATAACCATATACGAATGAGAATATAGGGGTTATAGAGTACTACTTTAAGGTACAATGTGTCATAGCTTCCCTGATGGCTGTGGCCCATAGAGGAACCAGGATCATGCCACAACAAAACCCCTTTATGGGGTATAAGGGCAGCTCCCATGGTACACAAGTCCTGTTCCTTAGGTTAGATCAGAGGGGGTTGGTCTGTGTGCCCCTGGGTAATTAAGGATGGAGCAGGCTCAGAACTGCCTTGAGCAAAGAAACTGTAATTTTATAAAATCCTTCTGCAGGCCACTCAGTGTATTGCTAAAGAGAGTCCTCTAATAGTGAATACAAACAGGAATGCACCATATCAAAACAGGTAAATCAATAGCTTTCCCACATAGACACAATACAGAGCTGGTCACATGCTGTGAATATCCATGAATATTTGTCCAGTTAGGAAGGAATATTCAGTTCCATCACATTCAGACCCCTTATTAGATCCTGTGAGGGTGGATTGATTTAAATCAAAGTGATTTAAAATCCTGGATTTTAATTATGTTTTAAATCAGCGAGCAGGAAACTTTGATTTAAATCATTCATATTTATCTTGTTTTGCCTTTGTATTTTTTAGTTATTTTCCTAAAAAAGGTTGATTCTAATTTGTTGGTATCTATTAAAATACGTAAAAAGCAACAGAGGGTCCTATGGCACCTTTAAGACTAACAGAAGTATTGGGCGCATAAGCTTTCGTGGGTAAGAACCTCACTTCTTCAGATGCAAGTAATGGAAATCTCCAGAGGCAGGTATAAATCAGTATGGAGATAATGAGGTTAGTTCAATCAGGGAGGGTGAGGTGCTCTGCTAGCAGTTGAGGTGTGAACACCAAGGGAGGAGAAACTGCTTCTGTAGTTGGATAGCCATTCACAGTCTTTGTTTAATCCTGATCTGATGGTGTCAAATTTGCAAATGAACTGGAGCTCAGCAGTTTCTCTTTGGAGTCTGGTCCTGAAGTGTTTTTGCTGTAAGATGGCTACCTTTACATCTGCTATTGTGTGGCCAGGGAGGTTGAAGTGTTCTCCTACAGGTTTTTGTATATTGCCATTCCTGATATCTGACTTGTGTGCATTTATCCTCTTGCATAGTGACTGTCCAGTTTGGCCAATGTACATAGCAGAGGGGCATTGCTGGCACATGATGGCATATATAACATTGGTGGACATGCAGGTGAATGAGCCGGTGATGTTGTAGCTGATCTGGTTAGGTTCTGTGATGGTGTTGCTGGTGTAGATGTGTGGGCAGAGTTGGCATCGAGGTTTGTTGCATTGGTTGGTTCCTGAGTTAGAGTTGTTATGGTGCGGTGCGTGGTTGCTGGTGAGAATATGCTTAAGGTTGGCGGGTTGTCTGTGGGCGAGGACTGGCCTGCCTCCCAAGGTCTGTGAAAGTGAGGGATCATTGTCCAGGATGGGTTGTAGATCACTCATGATGCATTGTACAACTGCATCTGCTCCAACCCCTCAGACAGAGACCAACACCTACAAGATCTTCACCAAGCATTCTCAAAACTACGATACCCACACAAGGAAATAGAGGCTAGGTCTACACTACCCGCCTGAATTGGCGGGTAGAAATCGACCTCTCAGGGATCGATTTATCGTGTCCCGTTGGGACGTGACAATTGATCCCCAAATCGGCGCTCTTACCCCACCAGCGGAGGTGGGAGTAAGCGCCACCGACAGAAAGCGGCAGAAGTCGATTTTGCCGCCGTCCTCACAACGGGGTAAGTCGGCTGCGATACGTCGAATTCAGCTACGCTATTCACGTAGCTGAATTTGCGTATCTTAAATCGACTCCCCCCTGTAGTGTAGATGTACCCAGAGAAACAAATCAACAGAGCCAGACGTGTACCCAGAAGCCTCCTGCTACAAGACAGGCCCCAAAAAGAAACCAACAGAACTCCACTGGCCTTCACCTACAGTCCTCAGCTTAAACCTCTCCAACGCATCATGCATATTCTCACCAGCAACCACGCACCGCACCATAACAACTCTAACTCAGGAACTAACCCGTGCAACAAACCTCGATGCCAACTCTACCCACACATCTACACCAGCAACACCATCACAGGACCTAACCAGATCAGCTACAACATCACCGGCTCATTCACCTGCATGTCCACCAATGTTATATATGCCATCATGTGCCAGCAATGCCCCTCTGCTATGTACATTGGCCAAACTGGACAGTCACTACGCAAGAGGATAAATGGACACAAGTCAGATATCAGGAATGGCAATATACAAAAACCTGTAGGAAAACACTTCAGCCTCCCTGGCCACACAATAGCAGATGTAAAGGTAGCCATCTTACAGCAAAAACACTTCAGGACCAGACTCCAAAGAGAAACTGCTGAGCTCCAGTTCATTTGCAAATTTGACACCATCAGATCAGGATTAAACAAAGACTGTGAATGGCTATCCAACTACAGAAGCAGTTTCTCCTCCCTTGGTGTTCACACCTCAACTGCTAGCAGAGCACCTCACCCTCCCTGATTGAAATAACCTCGTTATCTCCATACTGATTTATACCTGCCTCTGGAAATTTCCATTACTTGCATCTGAAGAAGTGAGGTTCTTACCCACAAAAGCTTATGCTCCCAATACTTCTGTTAATCTTAAAGGTGCCACAGGACCCTCTGTTGCTTTTTACAGATTAAGACTAACACGGCTACCCCTCTGATATTAAAATACGTTGACTTGCAACTAAATGCAGCCTTTACACTAAATTTTGCTAACCAGAAAGATACAGAGTGTAACCCCCAAGGAGATTACATAGATTCCTGGAGCTCTGTCTGCTGGCAGCTCAGGGAGGAGGAGCCAAGGCAAACTCAGAGTCTGCCCGGCAACCAATAGGGAGTGAGATGCCCCTCCCAGGTAGTTCAGGAGAGGGGAGAAGCCATTTTTGAGAGGCTGGAGCCAGCCAGGGGCAAAGGCAGGACTGGTTGTGTGGGGAGCTGGTGAGTCCCAGGCCTGCAAGCAGGATTCCCCCTGAGAACTGGCCTCTAGGGACCTGACAGCTGATCCCTCACCTGGGTTTTCTTTCCCCACGGATGAGTCCCAGTTGGTATCGTTTGCTGAGAAATTTCCCCAGCCAGGCTGGGTTCACCTCCAGCCCCCTAGGTGAGACTAGTCACCACATGGTCAGCTCTGCTAGTCCAGGGAAGCTGCCTGCTGAGTGTGTGACTGGAGGCTGGGCTAGGAGGCTACAGTTTGGATGTTAGGGTAGTTGTATAATCTACACCTTGCACCCTGCACCCCTTTGTGGTGAGGGGAAATCCTGGGACCAACGCAGCCTGATTCCTGCTTGAGGAGGATCCCAGACAGCAGACAGCAGACAGCAGACAGCAGCCCCTCTGCAGTGACTGAAGAGTTCAGAGTCATCTTCAAACCTGAAGATCATTCATGGAGTTTGTGAGTGCACCGTCTTTTAGTTAGTTAGTCGGGGAATTTGTTTTGGGGACCCCCTACTCCCTGAACTGTATCCTCAGGCCAGGGAGTAAGGGTTTGAGGATTTTATAACCTGCTGCTTATTATACCTGTGGAGGGATTCACCATCTCCTCCCACTTGTGGGTCCTTTGGGCTGTACTGAACCCAGTCAGCCACACTGCCAAACCACTGCAGAGAATTTTATAGGTCATCAAGGGCCCCAGCAAAGTACGCGTACCAACAGGACACTAATTTTACACTTGTTACATCAAGTCATGGGTATTTTCAGTGTGGGCACTGGTGACCCTAAAAATAGGGTTTCACCCTGTTATGTTGTATTTGTTGCCTGTTTAATATAATTATTGTGTTGAATATATTTTTATGTGTTGTGTTATTTCTTGGAAGTCTCCAACTATCTGGCAAGTAAGTGGGGATTACTCTGTAGTTAGAATTTTCTGCCCAAGTTGCTCTGGTGACCCTGCCAGGAAGGAGCAAGAAGGGTGGAGGCACCGCCAAATAATTTCATAGAAAAAAAAAAGAAAAAAGATTCACCCTGCTGAGTGGGTGGCGGGATCCAAAAAACCCAGACCTGTCCATCAAAATCTGTAAGCGGATTGCCATTAAAGGAGGTAACCAGGTGGAGAGGGGCGCTACAAGTATATCCATACACACTTATTTAAGCAAGTATATAGCTTAACATATATTAAGTCAGAAGTGTTAATTTTAATTATTTTATTGTTAGAAAATGGAGAATTAAGTATTTATTATTTACTAGATGATGATTAATTTTTACTGACAATTTGAGTCAAGCTCCATTTGGCTGGAAATAGGAATTCAATTAAAAATGCACAAAAGCAGCCTTTATTTTTTTTTAATTAGTTAAATAAAACAATATTAAAATGCTAGATACATGAGAAAAAAAGCTTATCAAGTAAATGTTTTCCATTTAAAACTAACTGATTAAATAAAGGAAGTAGTTAGTGAATTGAATTGATTATTCTGGAACCATGTCCTTCAAGATTTTAGAACTAGTAGATGTCATCCTCTCACAGCTCATTTTTATTCATAGCTTGGCAGGTGAAAACAAGTTTTACTGCTTTTTCAACCCTAAATTGGTTTCTTAAGTTTGAATGAACTAATTGTCTCAGTGCTCAAAACTTGCCCTCAGTGCTCCCAGGAGAGTACCCACTCTAGGCTCCCAGGTCCTCTGTAGTCACCTCTCATGGGCAGAGACCAACTTCTGACCAGGATTTTTTTCTAGGCTGTAGAAATTTCTCTGGTACACTGTGATATCCCCAGCATGCCACACTGCCTTACCAGGTCAGCATCTGTGCTTTGCTTTCTGTTGAGGCTCTAAGCAGCCTAATTGCTCACAGTGATAAGGTACCACACAGCTCTTTCTAAGCAAGTACATTTATTCTTAAGATGAAAGCGTTAGAGAGAAAACATTAAAAACAATAAAAGACTCTACACACATGCTAATAAGCTTACCAGAGATCTCCATCTCCCAACCCCCGCTACTCCAGCAGGGGTTCTAGTAGGCATCAGTCCACCAAACTCCACCAAGTGTTTTTTCTGTGGTTACAAATTCATAACAGCTTTAGCTCAGAACACGCACCCAGACAATACAGATCAGCCTGTTTCTTTATACAGATTGGGCTGTTGAGCTCAGAGCATTGCTTCAAAAGGCTGGATTTCTGAATAACAAGCAGAAGGCATTTATGTTCTCCTCCTGTTAGATATCTCCCAGAAATTCCACGTGTTGTCCCAAAAGATCATTCAGCATTCTTATCTACCACATTGTTCATGTAGTCCTTTGATCATACACCCCCACAATAATACAGAACCTTTGCATTTAGTTCAATGGATTCCAAAGATACTTAAACTTAATTCAGGAAAGATTTTCAAGAATATTGCAGGAAATTTCCATCTCTGTCACACTAGTAATTGAACTGAACTACTTGAATAAACTGTAATGTAGAAAATATTCTCTTTGCACCTGCAAAAGAGGCTACAGCTGTCAAAAGCTGATTTAGCGCTTGAACAAACTCTGGGTCTGGGTGTTCAGCCAGTGATTTCCACCAGTTCAGTGGCTTGACTTTCTTTAAAACTTCAGCTGCAAACATGTACTTTTAAAAAATGTAATATAGATGATTAATAGAGTATAGTAAGTTTTGGTCTTAATATAGCTTGTCATACTTTAAAGAAATATGTATTTAATTTAAAATGTAAAAATCCAATTTAAATTGAAAAAAATATTTTTAATCCTATTCTCAAGCAGGCACATGAATGAGTTTTTGTTTTCATCAGTGTTTGGGGAATAAATGTTCCTCTTCACAATCCCATAATTGAGAAAGAAGGCTGTTCTGGTTAAAAATTATCATATTATCTTAGATGGGAAATGAAGGCAGCTATAAAAAAATAAAAATAATAATACATAACAAATAGAAGAAATGAAAGATGATGGTAATGATATCGATCAGACATTAGAAATTGTAGAAAATTGATATTGGAAGCAAAGACAAACAAGGAGAGTTCTGTTGCAGCAGAATTAAGGACAAGAAGAAGGAGGGTTTTTTAAAAATATATTATTTACAAAAAGAATCCTGACAATAGTATTGGTCTACTATTAGATAGAAATAACAGAATTGTCAATAATAATGCACAAAAGGAAGAAGTGTCCAGTAAATATTTCTGTTCTGTATTTGGGTTAAAGACAGATGATATTGTCTCATCATATGATGATGACACTCTTTCCAGTCCACTAATATTTCTGGAGGATACCAAAGTCAGACATTTTAAAATCAGCAGGTCCAGATAATTTGAATCCAAAAGTTTTAAAAGAGTTGGCTGAGAAACTTATTGGACCATTAATGTTGATTTTCAATAAATCTTGGAACACTGTGGAAGTTCCAGAAGACTGAAGGAAAGGCAACGTGCCATTTTTTAAAAAGGTTAACAGATGACCCAGGTAATTATATGCCTGCCAGCCTGATATTTATTCCAGCAAGATAATGGAATGACTGTTATGGGACTTGATTAATAAAGAATTAAAGGAGTGTAATGTAATTAATGCAAATCAACATGGATTTATGGAAAACAGATCCTGTCAAACTAACTTGATATTTTTTTTTTATGAGGTTACAAGTTTGGTTGATAAAGATAATAGTGGTGTACCAGATTTCTGTAAGGTGTTTGACTTGGTACCGCATGACATTTGGATTTTAAAAAGCTAGAATGATAAAAAATTATCATGGGACACATTAAATAGATTCAAAACTGGCTAACGGATAGATCTCAAAATGTAATTGTAAATGGAGAATTGTCATCAAGTGTTGTGTTTCCAGCCGGGTGCTACAATTCCTGCCACTATGCTATTTAACATTTTTATTAATGACCTGAAAGAAAATAAACTCATACTAATAAAGTTTGCAGATCACACAGAAATTGGGGGAATGGTAAATAATGAAGAGGCCAGATCACTGATTCAGAGTGATCTTAATTTCTTGGTAAGCTGTGCAAGTGAGCAATACGTATTTTAATATAACTAAATGAAAATGTATACACTTTGGAACGAAGAATGTAAGCCAGTGGTTTTCAAGCTGTGGTCTGCAGACCCCCTCAGGGTCCACAGACTATGTCGAAGGGGTCTGTAAAAGGTTGTCATTACCATAGAACAATGATTTTCAATTTGTGGTCCACAGACTATGTCTAAGATTTCCAAAGGTGTCCACACCTCCATTTGAAATTTTTTAGGGGTCTGCAAATGAAAAAAGGTTGAAAATCACTGATGTAGGCCATACTTGCAGGATGGGGGGCTCTACACTTGAAAGCAGTGACTCTGAAAAAGATTTGCCGGGGGTCATTGTAGATAATTAGCTGAACATGAGATGCTAGTGTGATGATGTGGCCAAAAGAGCTAATGCGATCCTGGGATGCATAAATAGGGGAAACTCATGTAGGAGTAAAGAAGTTATTTTACCTCTATATTTGGCACTGCTGCAACTGCTTCTGGAATACTGTGTTCAATTCTGGTGCCTGCAATTCAAGAAGTATGTTGATAAATTGGAGAGGGTTAAAAGAAGAGCCATGAGAATGATTAGAAAACATTCCTTATAATGATATTTAAGGAGCTCAATCTATTTAGCTTAACAAAGAGAAGGTTAAGGGGTGACTTGATTACAGTCTATAGGTATCTACATGGGGAACAAATATTTAATAATGGGGTCTTCAATCAGGCAGAGAAAGGTCTCACAGTCCAATGGCCGGAAGTTGAAACTAGACAAATTCAGATTGGAAATAAGGCATAATTTTTTAACATGATAGTAATTAACCATTGGAACAATTTACCAAGAGTTGTGGTGGATTCTCCATCATGGCAATTTTAAAATCAAGTTTGGATGTTTTTCTAAAAGATCTGCTCCAGGAATTATTTTTGCGAAGTGCTATGGCCTGTGGAGGAGGAGGTCAGACTAGATGATCACAATAGTCCCTTCTTGCCATGAGATTTATGAATCTATGAATTCACACCCCCATATTCCTATCAGCGCATAAACGAGGGCATTTGTATGTGAGCCGGAGCACTTGCTATTTATTTGCTGTTCCTTACTCTCTGTTACTCTGCATTTCTAGTTCATTAATCTCCTGTTTAAACGATTTAATCAGAGAGCAGGAATGATACCATATCATCTCAAGTGACCATCACACATGGTGGAGAATTTACAGCAAACAAAGTGAACAGTACACAAACACCTGATAGGCTAAATGTCCTTCACATAAACAAATGCTTGCAAGCAGCTTGTGCATTCGCAGAAAATAGGACTGGATCACAAACAGAAAAAGGACTAAATCACTGAATAATTCATTAATTCTTCCAGCTCTAATAGGAACAAGGGAACAGACAGTTTGATCAAATGGAATAGTTGGAGTATTAGAAATGTTATATTGTGTGGAAATATTTTTAGAGTAGATAGATTCAGTATATTTCAATTACAAATGATCTTATTAATTTTAAGTTTTTAATTGCATGGAAGCATCCCAAGGTGTATGTAGTTATTATGAGATAAAACCACACCTCGGGGGATTACAACAGCACAGCCCATTGACACAAGCCCTGGAGTGTTTTCATTCCTAATTATCAAAGCACTAGGGGATTCAATTTCAAGGCGAAGAATAGTGATTACAGGTAGCTAAATATGAATTGTTTAATAACCAAGTTGAGGCCTCAGCTAAGTAATTGATGCAGTGGACTCTTATTCTACAAAGTCATGCAGGTGTTATATACACGTTGCGGGGCCAGATTGTGAACCACTTACGCTGGCGAGCAGTTATGCACACAAGTCGGCATGGGACTATTTGTGTAACTGCTCACCTGTGTAAGTGGTTACAAACTGGTCCCATGTTTAAAACTTAAGAAAATAAACAAACGCATCGGCCACACATCAGCAACAAACTCCTCTCGCTCTCTGTGGTCAGTGTTGTGTTCAGTACTTCCTTAGCACGAGGAGTCTGACAGAGGTCTGCTTCATTTAGCGTCTACATAACATGAGCCTCAGCACATCTCGTTGTTTTTTCTTTCCAACTAGCTCTTGCCTGAGCCTCTTACAGGTACACTTCCCACAGTATGGAAAACCTTCCCCCTGCTCTGTTAGGAACTTGCTTTTCCCTCTGGGGAGCATCTAGCTCCTGCTTCACATTCTCATCAAAATAGCTCCAAGGTTCCAGAACAGCTGCCAAGAAGGATGATATCTATTTAAATTAATATAATTAGTGATGTCTCAGAAACATTCATCCTTTGACAGCAATGGGTCTCATCGTTCAGGATCTGTTCAGCTGTGGTCAAAGACACACAAGCTTCTATTTTTCCTTTTATTGAACTGCTCTCTCTCTTTTTGTACAAACATCACACTCCTTCTCCCCTCTATGTTGGGATCTTTTCCCCCCTCCCTTGGTAGCTTCGCTGTCTCGCTCCAGGGTCTCAGGAGGCTTTGGGAATAAAGAGGCCAACAAATCAGATTGGTTTCACCTACTGGATGAGCCTGCAGCTGGGATATTGGGTTTTTATACACTGGAGTTTAATTTCTTTCCTTCTGTGTAAACTGCACAATAGCCCCCTGGTTCTATTCCCTGACAGCAGTGTCAGGGTGGCTTCATCCTCTTCTTTGCCTGTTCTGAGTTTCAATGGGAAGGAAAATAACACCAAGAGTAAGTACTAAACTTTCTTGGGGACCAACTGTATGTGTGCATGGGGGGAGAAGAGGGATTTGTCCTTCTGTGAGGGGGTGTCTACCCCACACTGGTGGTGAAAGGGTTAACACAGCAGCCTGGTCACACAGCAGGCCAGGCATAAGGAGATTGGTGGTGTTATAAACAGAGAGGGGGGATGCAGGGAGAGAGAGAAGAACTCTGAAATCACTCTCTTGGCACTAAGGAGTAGAGAAACCTATGGAGAAAATGGACGGCTACTGCAGGGTGATGAGGAAGCCCAGGGAGGGACAAAACAGGATTGGTGTGAGCTCCTTTGGCTGATCCTGACACAAGGGCAGGCACTGGCCAAACAGTCCAGGAAAGAGCTGGAGAAAAGGCCTGAAGAAAGGCTAATGGCTGCTTATCCTAGGGTCCCTGGACTGGAACCCAGTGCAGTGGGTGGACCTGGGTTCCCCTCCCAGCCACTGGGAAGGTGGTGTGAAGCCCCTGACCCGAGGATGATGTAAAATCCCAAGAGAAGGGTATAAGGAGCATGGGGCTGAGAGTCAGGGCTGGAGATTTGAAACGAGATCTTGGAATTATTTGTTGGACTTTTGCTCATCTGACTTTTTGTTATTGGAGAAAGAGGTGGGAGGAATGTGCGAGCTGACCGGAGGGCCAAGTTGTGAGAAAAGGCCGATAGCTGCAGGGCCAGAGTGACTGCTGGCTGGGGACCTGTGGGTATCCAGCACTGTGGGGCACCTCGCTATCACTTACTGTTAGCATGAGGCAGCCATGTCTGTGCCCACCATGGGTCAGATCCCCACTGCCACCAGCCACGAGCAAAACTGTCCCTCTGCAGGTTAGTGATAGGTACAGCCCAACCCTCAAGCCCTTTGAAATCCCTCTGCAGTGGCCACCCCCGGTCCACAAGACACCCACAGTATTCACAGATTCACTGCTCCCAAGGGAACAGTCCCCCCAGCCTACCAGTTACACTATATATCACAGCTCCACTTAACACACAGTACTTAGATACATTTGTAGTGAAGACAAGCAAAAGTTTATTTAACAAAGTAACAGAGATTTGAGAAGTAGCAAATGAAAGTTTTGGAAGCAATTGGTTACATGTAAAATAAAATCATCACACACCTTCTAGAGCCTAAATTTATTTAATGAGATACTTCTTGTCTAATGAAGTTTCACTCATCCAAAGTCTCTGCAGCATTTTCCAGCCTTTTTGACTGTGACATTCCTTTCATAAGGCAGAGGTCGCTGGCAGTTCGTGTGCTCACTGAAGGTTGCTGTGTGTCCATGTGTGCCCCTAGATATAGTCCAACTATCCACTGTCTCTACTTGTAAACAGAATCGCTCCCCACGCTGCTGGTTGGCTTTTTTCCCCCTTCATTCTTGTAGGTTTTGCAGACTTTGATTAGGACCCAGCTGAATGTGTAAATAGGCCTCCACTGTGATACAGACAATGCTCAGTACACGCAACCGGACAGAGAGAAGTGTTTATTACATGCTGCATGAATAGAACCGGTTTACCTTCTGGTAACCTGTCTTAACTCACATGCGTTAAGACTATAGTTTATAGATATATAACTTCTCAAATATTATCCATACATACAACTCACAATGATCATGATGACTACTGGCTTTCAGTAGAGACCTGACATGATATGCTTTGGTGAATTATTATGTATATACCTGACCCAAGGGATCCCTGTAATGTCTATGCACCTCCTCCTGTTCCCTCCACCAGTTGGCGCCAAGGGGTCCCTGGGCACTAGAGAAAAGAGAACTGCTATGCAACACCCACCCATGAGGGGGTGCCCCAGCAGTGAGTCCACCCTTCTACACTCATAGACTTTAAAGTCAGAAGGGACCGTTGTGATCATCTAGTCTGCTCCCCTGCACCTTGCAAGCCACAGTACTTCACCCACCCACTCCTGAAATAGATCCATAACTTCTGGCTGAGTTACTGAAGTCTTCAAATAATGATCCAAAGGCTTCACATTACAGAGAATCCACCATTTACACTAGTTTAAACCTGTAAGTCACCCTTGCCCCATGCTGCTGAGGAAGGCCAAAAAACTGCAATCTGACCTGGGGGGGAATTCCTTTCCAACCCCAAATGTGGTGATCATTTAGACCCTGAGCATGTGGAGAAGGAACCACTAGGCAGATACCTGAGAAAGAATTCTCTGTACTAACTCAGAGCCCTCCCCATCTGGTGTCCTGTCTCCAGCCATTGGGGATTTTTGCTACTGGCAGTTGCCAAAGGGTGACCTGCCATTGTAGGCAGTCCCATCATACCATCCCCTCCATAAGCCTATCAAGCTAAGTTTTGAAGCCAATTAGGTTTTTTGCCCCCACTGATTTCCTTGGTGTTAAAATGCCCAGTTAACGCTCCCATATACTTTAACTGTGCTCTGTAGAGCAATAAACATATGGTTAGTATGAGTGTATTTAGTGTTTGTGGTCCAAGACAAGACTAAACTGATTTTAAAATATCTATTAGGATATTTTCATATTTTTTTCCTTCATGGTCTCTCAATAGGGCTGTCAGAGCTTCCATAAAAACCATGACAATTAGATTCAATAGTCATTAATAACTAAGCCCTGGGCAACACTCCAGAATTACTTTGATTTAACTACATTGCTCAGGGGTATAAATAATCCACACCCTGAGCAATGCAGTTATATGGACCTAAGCGCTGGTGTAGACAGCACAAAGTTGGCAGGAGAGTTTTGCCCACCCACATAGTTACCCTTCTCATGGAGATGGATCAACTACGCCAGTGGGAGAGCTCTCTCGCATTGGCATGGCACATCTTCATTGAAGTGCTACAGAGGCACAGCTGAGGCAGCATTTTACGTGTAGACCTGCCCTTAGCTTAGTTGGAACCAATTTTCTCCAACTATAGCATATGCATGAGATTTCAATGCATTATATCTATGTGGAAAGTCTTCAGAGTTTGTGTTGTTCTGCTTTAGAAATGATTGAAGACAAAAGATGGACCCATTTTTAAATTAATTTTGCACTTGGAGAGTAAGTGCTGTAATTTCCAGGAGGAGACACTGTATTTTTCATAAATAATAATAAAGAGGGTGAATCTATGCTTTAGATGGAAAAACTGAACTCCACCTTTGCTGTGGAACTTCAGCCAACATCTCCATGAGCTTTTTAGCTCTTGTTGATGTTCTGCAGAAAGAAATATTCTGAGCTCTAACTACTGGAAGGATAGGGAGTGTTGGAATGCATACATGGGAACATAGGGAGTAGTCCATCTCTCTCTCTTTCTGGCTCAACGAATATGTAATTATTTATACAGAGTGGAACAGCACCAACAGCAGTGATAGAGCAAGTAAGCTAGAAGTGATTCTATAGGCTGGTGATTAGGACACTCAGCTGCCCTGTGGTAAGCTCAGGTTCAAGTATTTAATTATTTATAAAAAGTGGACCTGCTCCAATTGTGGAGAGAGAGCACAAGCCTGACCACAGACTAGCCAAGGGGTTGGGGCATTCACATAGGATGTGGGAGCATCTGTCTGAATCAGGCAGAGTAGGGACTTGCACCTGGGCTTCAGAAATCCAAGGTGAGTTTCCTAACCACCAGGTTATTGGCTATTCTGGGGTAAGAGAGTCCCTCTTTCTCACCAGAAATTCCACCCTGTGCCTGTGAAACCTTCCCAACAAAAGCTTAGCCAAAACTGGCACGTTCCCACAAAAAGTTTCAGTTATGATTTTAAAATTGTTTAGTTGAAACTTTCCCGACCGGCCCTACTAGGCAGGTCTTTTGAAATGCTCTGCAGAATGATGAGCTTGAAGATTCCAGCAGGCGCTGGAATCTAAAGACAAACAGAGGCAGCCCTGACCTAATGCCTTGCCGAACATATTGCAAACAATATATTTTTGGAGTTAAAAATTATTTTTGTTTAATGATAGCTGATCAGTCAGTGTCTGGGAGTAAATCAGTGTGCAAGCAATAAAACAATAATGTCCTTTAAACAAAATTATTAGTAAACAAATCAGGCTGGTAGGCAATAATGCGTGATACATTATTCATTTCTATTATCAAAAAATATTTCACTGGCTCTCACAGTCTGGCAATAAAGTATTCAGAATACTGTATCCGCCATCCCAGAAAACAGTCTCTAATGTGATATTAAAGTTAAAAGTGAAGTGAAGTATATTCCCCCAAAGCAAGATATTTGAATAATCCTGGAATGAATCCATCTCATGATCCTTTTTAAAGTTGGGTTTATTTTTTCTAACTACAGCACTTTCATTACATCCAAAATGAAAAATGTTCATTGCTCTGTTCTCTCTCTCCACTGCTTGAATGTCTCCCAAGATATCTTGGTATTGTGACAGCCAGATAGGGTATCCCCAGGAGCCAGCCCACGTGACGCCGCAGAGGCCTGTGCTACTCGCTACTGCCTGGGATGCTGTGCAGCAGGACTTAGAGGTTGGAAGTGGAACATGGGGATTGCCCACTGGATCAGATCTGAGGTCAGTGTTCTGCCTCTGACAGTGGCCAGCACCAGCTGCTTCAGAGAAGGTGTCAGAACTGTGCAGTAGTAGATGTGAGATAATCTGTTCCCCCACCCTCTCATTAGACCCTCACCCCGTCTCTAAGGTGCTGTCTAAACAGCAGTTGGGAGCTGTGATTCCCAGCTCTGGTAGAGATACACTGGCTAGCTCTGCTCAAACTAGCGTGCTAAAAATAGCAGTGTGGCGGCTCGACCTAGTCGCCCGAGTATGTACTGTGGGGGCTGGGTGTGAAAGTACTCAGGCAGCTAGCCTAAGCCACCACCTGTGCACCGTGGCCACTATTTTTAGCACACTAGCTGAAGCAGGATTAGCATGTGCACGTCTACCCAAGATGGGAATTACACCTCTACCTGCTGTGCAGACATCACCTAATAGCTAGAGATTGGCTTAAACCCTGAAACATGAGGCTTAATATCCTCAAGGTGCCACAAAATGCTCCAAGACCACATGACTGCAATGTAAGGTTGTGGAGTGACCCACAAGAGGGTGAGGAGTAGAATTCTCTTCTCATCCCTAAAAAAACCAAACCAACCAAATAAAAATGAATGACCAGATTTGGGACAGCTGGAAAGTGGATTCCCATGGTGGAGTCAGCCTCTCTGAAGATGCAATTAGCTGTTCAGAAAATGTGGTTGCAAAATATTTAAACCTTAAACCCAGTGGAGGATGAATAAAATCTTCCTCCTGTCCTGAATCTCCAGCTCCCTTGCTGCCCCTTCCCCTCCTAAGACCCCAAGAGAATGCTCCAACACTTCCATGGCCAACACAGAGCTCAAAGCTCTTGGGTTCTTTGACTCTTCAGGTGAAAGATGCCAACATAGCTTTCACTCTCTGCTTATGTCTTCAAAGTTTATCTTTGTTTTCAAACTCAGGAAGCCCTCCGTGGGGCTCAGCTTGCTGAGTTCATTAGGGACCTGATGCCATGTGATTTGAAGTCGCCTCCCCTTGTCGGGATAGCTAAGTTGCCATCTCTCCGACTTGCTAGTTTGGTGGTGGTGTTTCACTTTTATGTAAGGGTACTTCCATTGTCTCTCCTTGCTCGATTTAAACTGGAGACATATTTGAACAGGCAGGACCACATTCCTTTGTCGAGGGCGGGGTGACTTCAGCCCTACCTGCCTTACACATTTTAAGAACACTTTCCCAGCACATATTTATATGCTTTCATATTTCACCCATACATACACCACACAATAATATTCATCACCATACGAAACCTTACATGACACCTGTTAGATACAGATTATGACAACAGAGATTTGGGACACACTGCCAGCTGAGACTCTCTGCCAGATATCAGGGAGCCTCTGGCCATCTGGCATTGGGGTGCTCTGAGGGACACACAGATCAAAACTCTGCAGAGGGGAGTGGGTTGCATGGGGTATGCAGATGATTCCAGAGATCAGCGAGGATCTCCACCTGCAAGGGGGCAGGTGCAACAGAGAGCACAGGCCAAGGAATGGGGGGATTTCCAGATATGGAGCAACAATGTGTATGGGGAGCAGATGCCAGAGACTATGCAGGCCACATGGGGAGCATGTTGCGGGCTGGGAAGGGTTTTCAGAAGCAGGGCAGGCATTGCACCAGAGTAAAATCTTAAAAATTAAATAAATAAATTAATGGAGATATTTCTATCTCATAGAACTGGAAGGGACCCTGAAAAGTCATTGAATCCAGCCCCCTGCCTTCAGTAGTAGGACCAAGTACTGATTTTGCCCCAGATTCCTAAGTGGCCCCCTCAAGGATTAAACTCACAACCCTGGGTTTAGCAGGCCAATGCTCAAACCCCTGAGCTATCCCTCCTCCTCTTCCTGCCTCCCACTTGCCAGAAATCCTTCCCTCCAGCAATTCTTGGGCTAGTGCTTAATCTGAGTCTTCCAAAATTGCCAGTTTCAATTTCACGAATTTAGTCACCGTAGAGATTTATTTGTCTAATCTTTAAGTCTGTTTCACAGCAGGATGTTAAATGGTGTAACCGTCTTTTGGCTCTGTGTTTGTGCAGCCCTTAGCACAAAGGGGTCTTGGTCCAGGACTGGGTCTCCAAGGTGCTACAATAATACAAATAAAAATAATAATAATAATCACCATATCATAGCAATAGAACAGGGAGACTGGGAACCACACTGATGGTCAGAAACTTATATCAGCTGCAGCTGGCAGCTCAAATCCAGTGTGAAAGGGCTGTCAACATGTGAGCATTGGGAACTTTGTGCTATGCAAAACAGATGACTCCTTCCTTCACAGGGCAATACAGTAGATGCAGAATGCAGTGGTCATTGGTGTAGACAGTATGCCGGGATGGCAAAGATACCAGTGGCCAGATTCTGATCTTGGTTACACTATGGTGACTCTATCCACAACTCTGGACTGATGCTGATGGTACGGGGATAAGAATCTGGCCCAGTAATTTGGTCTAGAAGCACATTGCATAGGAAACTCTGGAATACTGTTTATAGCAGGTAAATATCCATCTCCTTAACAAAGCCATTGGTTTTTGTGTGACTGATAGTGGTATGAGGGATGTAATGGAATGCTAAATTGTATTATACTATTCGGCCACTATGTGGCACCATGTATAATATGTCTTAAGCTCCCCACAGCCATTCCTGTCAGTGTATTACAAGATCTTACAGTGAACACATCTGGTGTAGCTCTCTGGGAAGGAAGCTCTGTAGCCAGTCCATATCTGGTACAGAAGCCTGACCTGCTAGTAGCAGCCCTGCAATCCACAAGAAGTACATAACATGGTGTCAGAAGTAAACTAGTGCCAGAGAAGAACAGAAACAGAAGGAAAACAGTAACAAAGGTTGTGGACAGAAGGGAGGGGAAAGAAACAAAGGTTGCAGGATCTCATAAACATGCCACTCATCAATACCCCCAGAGAATTTCAGCTTTGACAGCATTTCAGACTGGAAGCAGCATCTTGCAAGATTTAACATTGCTACAAAACTCTGTAAAGAAAGAGGATATATTTGGGTATCATCTTTAATTTATGCATGGGGAAGCAAGCAGAGAATGTTTTAAATCTTTTACCTTTACTGAAGATGCTCACAAAGATGCTATGAAAGCATTTTGGCTATATTTGATGCATGCCTCAGAGAAATGTGGTTTATGAAAGAGCATGTTTCCACCAGAAAATTCAAGAACCATTAGAAAATGTTGAATCTTTTATAAGAGCTTTGCATGCATTTGCTGAAAGGTGTGATTTGGGGGTTGCAAAACATGAAAATATCAGAGACAGGCTGGTTATTGAGTTAACAGACAAGAACCTATCACAGCAACTACAGTTAAAGAGACTTAAATCTACCCACCGTCATACAGATAGCAAAGCAGTCTGAACTAGTCAAATAGCAGAACAAAAGGCAGCAGTATCACGTGATGCACCACTAACTGTTGGTTTGACGCCTCGTCCTGGTCACTCTGGTGATTAGCTCTTGAGGTTGCCCTGTCTTTCCCTCTGGCCTGCAGCCCCTCTCTCAGCCCCTGGAACCGCAGCATCCTCTTTGTGACCCAGCCCTTCAGCTAGGTGACTCAGTGTTCCCCTCTTCTGGGGTAGTAAAGTCCCTTCTTCCTAGCTGTTTTAGGTAGCCTTCCCTTCCACTGCCTCAATGCCACTCCCTCAGAGGCTGGTAGGGGAACGTGGACCCATGCTTTACTCCGGGTTCCAATACAGGGACCCTCAGCTCAGCAGTTCTGAGCTTTCCTCTCTCAGCCCTCACTGCTCCTTCCCTGGACTGCTTCCTACCACACCTGGTTCCCCTTCTCTTTCTGGGTGTACCAACTCCAAAACTTTCCTTCCTCTTCCCAGGGAGTGACTGCTGCCTGTCTTCCTGCAACCTTTCCCAGCAGCCCACATCTGTTGCCAGCTACCTGGCTTTATACGGGCTCCACCTGTTCCACACATCTGAACCTGCTTCCAGTTAGTTCCCTACTCCTTGGATCCTGCTCCAGGTGTGGCCTGTGGCATTAATTGGCCTGCCTGGACATCTTAACTCCTTCCAATCCTGTGTGGGGTGGGCACCACATCAGAAGACGCAATTTGAAAAACCTAAAATTAGCTTTGAAGCTGTAAACAGACACATAATGAGTGGCAAAAGTAATCATCATAAGACCCCTGAGGCTAAGAGGGACAAATTCAAGGCAAACTACAAAGCCTTTCAAGCTAAATATACAAGATATAGAAAAAATTCATAGCCCAACAGACGTACGGTTAGCCAGAGATGCAAGGAGTAATAAATGCATAAAATATGGACATTTTGTAGCTGTTTGGTATACCAAGGCAGTCAGGGAGCTGACTAATAGAACAGACAATCAAAAACATTGTTTCTGGACTCTATCACACATGTTGAAACATAGCCTGACTAGAAAGAGAAATAGAATACAGGCAGTCCTCAGACTTATGACACAGTTGGTTTCTGAAAATTGCATCTTAAGTCAAAACGTCATAACTCAGAACTGATAGGAACAATGTTATCAGGAAGGGGAACTGAAGCCTGAGCCCACCCAAGCCTCGCCGCCCTGGCCAGTGGGGAGGGTGCCTCAGGCTTTGGCAAGTCTAAGCCAGCCTGGGCGATCCCACTAAAATGGATTGTGACCCACTTTGGAGTCCCGACCCACAATTTGAGAACCGCTGAGCTAGAGACCTGACTGGTCTACAGCCTGGTGACAATGTTTGTGTCAAACTGGATGGAGAAAAAGAATGGAGAACTACAGGAGTTGTAAAGGAAAAAATCATCACCCAGGTCATATGTGACAGACTGACAGAGGAGAGTTCAACAAAAACTGTCAACATCTACAGATCAAATGCTACAGATGGTGGATACAGAACAAAAGGAAGACTCAAGGATTCCAAACTGACCATAGCCAGTTGTTGCAACTAATGGACACCCAGAAGACCAAGTTGTTACATGTTTGGGTCAAGTAATTAGAAAATCAGTATGATTCAGAGACCCTTAACAGACTGAATGTACCGACCTTTAAAGATAGCATGATAGTGTACATTTTGTAAAATTTTGTAAATGTAAAACTTAAATGGGGAGATGGAATAGAATGCAAAATTATATTATACTGTTCAGCCACTAGTTGGCACTGGGTGTAACGTACCTTACTTAAGCTCACAATGGCCATTCCTGGCAGTGCGTTTAAATGATCTTATAGCGAACACATCTCTGGTTTATCTCTCTAGGAAGGAAGCTCTGTAGCCAGTCCATATCTGGTACAGAAGCCTGATCTGCTAGTAGCAGCCGTGCAACCTACCCTGTTTATGGTGTACATGACAGGCTAAATGGTTAAGGGGTTCAGTCTAGATAATCACCCTAAAGTTCATAGGGTTATCCAAATTGATCTCAGCCTCTTCGGGCTAAAGATCAGAGGCAGTAGGCAGTCACCTTTTGCCCCTCCCTCCCCCCGCCTCCTTTACTTCACAGATCTCTGCTTCAGCAGAGCCTATGGGACACAGACCCACAAGTATATCATATTTGTTTCAAAGGAGTCATTGCTGTTGCTTCTCATTCCATTAATCCGCAAAGGTTTATCAGCCAGTTTAGATCTGACGGGTACTAGACAGGTACTAAGTAGCCTAAAAGGAAAAAAGCAGTAGTGGTGAGAATAGGGGAAGAAGCACACATTACGTAGGCAATGTTTAGGCAAATCCACCTTACTCCAATCTATATAAATTATATTGCAAAGCAATTACGGGTGCTGCACACAGAACATACCTGATGCAAACCCACAAAAGCAAGGAAATGAAGTTACGCCAAACTTTCTGACAATAAGGGAAGTTAAGTTATGGAATAGGCTTCCAAGGGAGGTTGTGGAATCCCCCTCTTTAAGAACAGGTTGAATAAACACCTGTCAGGGATGGTCTAGAGTTACCGGGTCTTGCCTCAGCATAGGGGGTTGGACTGGGTGCCCTCTTGAAGTCCCTGCCAGCCCTACATTTCTATGATTCTAACATGCCTCTGCTCCTCCACACACAGACACATCTCGCACCATGACCACAGCTACTGTCTATCACTGCACTGCCCCCACCTCACCCTTCTGTACACACCCATGTAGCAGATGTCCCCCCAGCACTAGTAGTTCTGGATGCTCTGTGTGGCAGTTGGTTGTGTTGGGAGAAGGTAGTTTGGAAAAGGGTTCATAAAGACCGTCCCACCCTCTACAGTTCTTAATATGGCCAGTAGAGACCCACCCCCCCATCCCACCCCACCCATGCCTACTGGGACCCTATTAGGCTTGGCAGATGCCACAAAGTCTAAGCAGGGTCACAGGATCATCAGGAGACTGACAATCCCAGTCCTGCTTCTCAGATGTCTGACTTGTCAAGCTGAGTAACAGCTTATGGGGAAGAAGTGAGGGCATGGCGGGCCCCTGACAAATCTCTGAAGAGTTACCAGGAGCTGATGACTTTACAACCTGTACCCTTCCTAATGATGTCTGCACGAGTGGGCCGAAAGCACTGTCAATCTCTGCTGACGTCCTTTGGAGCTGAAGGGTCTCAGCACCTCATAGCATTGAGGTCTAAGTGACTCACCAAAGCTCACGCCACACATCAGCAGCAGTCAGGGACAGAACATACATCCACTGCTTCCCAGGCCAGCATGCTATTCACTGGGTAATGCATCACTGAGAACTTTACTGAGTCTATGTATTGTTCAGTTTAGAGATAATGCACTTAGGTCACTGTATGGCACAATCTACAAAAACAACATGATTTTTTTCCTTGGGGGAAATGAGGAAAAAGAAAGGAGAAAGAGAAACGTGCTTATAGGGTCGGATCCAAAGCCTACTGAAGTTAATGGACTTTGGATGCAACTATTAATGAGAGCAAATTGATTGCAGACTGGCGGGGTAAGGAACTTGACATTGGGAATTCCATAACTGCATTTCTCCTGGTCTAAAATATAAATAGTTGACGGCAGCTTCCAAGACTGTCAGTTTCCCAGCTGTATCAGAGAAATCAGAGATGTGTCTTTCCTATTTGGCCTTAGTATGCAGGTTTTAAAAACAATGCCTTTATTTTGATTTTTTTAATATTTCCAACCTTTTCAGTGTATTTGTGGAGGCTGCTGTGCATGGAAATCCCCACGTTGTGAAAGAAACAGGGGGCCCTTTGGGAAATAGAATTACAAATCCCAGTTGAGTTCCAGATAAGCTTCATTTCTAGAGCATCTTGCTACCTGTCAGTGTGCTGTGCAGAGATGGCATTTATGAATGGGGAAATGTGTTCTCAATAGTAACCCACCTAGCTTCCAACATAGCCGGTAAGAAATCAGCTAGAAAAGTGCCTCAGGAGGGGTCTAGCACAACATTTCTCAAATGTGGCCACTGTGGCCACATGCTTTTTGTGCAGCCATGACAGCCTCCTGGGCAGTGATGGGGGCGGGGGAGGGCAAAGCAACAGCCCCTCCCCCTCCCTTCTTGTTGCTCCTGGATGCGGAGCCCTGTACAGCCTTTGAAGGGAGGTGGGGCACAACGCTGCAGGAGCCAGGTGAGTTCTGGACCCACACTGGGGGTGGGGGGTTTGGATGGCAGGCTCCAGCAGTGGGACTTCAGGAACCTGGCCATGCAGCCCCAGGCTCCAACTGTGGGGCAGTGGGTACTGACTTCCCCCCCACCCCCTCGGCTTTGGCCATGCTGTCCTGGCCTCCAGCTGTAGGACTTCAGCCTGTGGCCCCTGGTTCCAGCTGTGTGGCAGCCTGGCGCTGGCTCCCGGCTCCAGTCCCAGGCTCTGGCCATGCTGTGGCAGGCGCTGGCCACAGGCGCCGACCCTCAGCCCCAGCTGCACGGTAGTGGACTCCAAGCACAGGGCTTTGGGCACCAACCCCTGGCTCCGGCCGCAGGGCAGCAGGTGCTGACCCCCAGCTCCAGCTGCGGAACTGCCTTCCTGGCCTTGCATCCATCCCCCCATTGCTCTGGTCCACCGCTGCCTCCCTCAGCCTCTCATCCACCCCCCGCATTGCCCTGCGCCATCACCATCTCCCCCAGCCCCGCATCCATACCACCATTGCCTCTGGCCCCTGCTACCTCCTCCTGTGCCCCCGCCCTTCAGGGTTTAATGGGTCCTGGGGCTTGCTGAGAAAAGTGATATTAACAAACATGCAAGTATCACTTTTCACAGCATACTTACTAGCTATCTGTGAAAAGTGATATTTGTATGTTTGTTAATATCACTTTTCATAGCCTCCCAGGTAGCTACTAAGTGTGCTGTGATATTAACAAACATACAAATATCATTTTTCATAGCAAGCCCCAGGATCCACTAAGCCCTGGATGGGGGCTGGGGCGGACAAAGGGGGAGGCAGCATTATTTTTGTTATTGAGTCTGCAGAAAACCCTACAAATATTCATTACAATCAAGTATCAAAGGGGTAGCCATGTTAGTCTGGATCTGTAAAAGCAGCAAAGAATCCTGTGGCACCTTATAGACTAACAGACGTATAGGAGCATGAGCTTTTGTGGGTGAATACCCACTTCTTCGGAGGCATGTAGTGGAAATATCCGGGGGCAGGTATAAATATGCAAGCAAGAGTGAGTAAGGCTAGAAATAACGAAGTTAGTTCAATCAGGGAGGATGAGGCCCTCTTCTAGCAGTTGAGGTGTGAACACCTTCATCCTCCCTGATTGAACTAACTTCGTTATCTCTAGCCTTACTCACTCTTGCTTGCATATTTAAAGTTAATTAAGTATTTTAGTAAAAAACTGTCAGTGCGGCCACCACTGAGAATTGGTGGCCGCTCTCTGAGGCCACCAAAAAATTTGTTGCAAGAACCCCTGGTCTAGACCGCCCAATACAGCCCTCACAAGAAAAAGGCATCTTGCCATGTACACAGCTTTAAAAAGCAACGTTAGAGAGAGAGAGAGTGTGTGTGTGTGTGTGTGTGTGTGTGTGTGTGTGTGTAAAAATACATGATGGATGAATTCTGTTATGACATTTACCTTCATGAGTGAGGAGCGCAGGCAGAACTCAGAAGTGGATATAAATGTCATAAAAGATTAGTCATCGGGTATTTTATCAATGGAATGAACTTGGTGTGTATTTTTGTCTCCTGCAGCTAATCTTTAGGAGTAAAAGGGCCGTCCTTAGGATTTATGGGGCCCTATGCAGTATTATTAGACTGGTGCCCCTATGCCCAATGGCTGCCCGGGATCGCACGTGTATTTTAGATAAGGGTGGTCATTTGAAGGATTTATTTCAAAAACTATAAGTCTGAAGATCCAAACATTTAAGGCTAAAGATGAATACTCAGATTGTGCATCTAAAAATCTATGCAAGGATTTTTTAGAGATGTGATTTTATAATCTTCAGCAACACACTAATGAAATATTTTAAAGCAAATTTTAAACTAAGGTCCTATAGACTGACATATTCTGAGTAAATATTACAGTCATGCACAACTGTTTTTGTCAGTACATTCAGAAACTGACAGTATATACCTGGGGGTTGGCAAATGCCTGTTAAATGGCTTCATCACCACTTGAATGGCTCTTTCACAGTTTCAGTGTTGTGCTAATAGGTCTGGCAGGCTGGAAGCTTTTTCACTTTTAGATCCCCTCTGGAGGAAGACTCACCAGGCTGCAGCAGCCAGCAGTGGTAGGAGTTTGTAGGAAGGGTCAGACCAGGAATAGGAAAGCCAGGAGGGTGGACACTAAGACTCAGGGGTTCCCCAAATTTTCAGGTGCCCTACGCAGCCGCATATGCTGTGTATGCCTAAGGACAGCCATGACAGCTGCGGAACATTAAGGCCCTGAATATAGGGGTGCAATTGCTCTCTATTTGCCAGCACAATTACTCACAATGGGTAGTTGCAGGCACAAACAGTTAACTGTGAGCATTTGTTTGCACCAGTTTGAATGCACAGTGGTAGTAAGCCTGTGTGCAAAGTAGGTAAGCAACTATAAACATAATACACATATGCAAATTTACACACAACGCAACTAGATATTACCACTTGTCTCACCACTTGCTTTATTGGCTCTATTGTCTACGCAGGGAAATTACCCTGTGTTATCATATCATCTTGAGGAGCAGAGGTAACTCAGCTCGAATTAACTGTTCTAGCTTGAGTGAGAGTGATCACACTGCAAAACAGCACTCAAATAGCCCCGAGTGATTAGACCAGCAGCACAGAGTAGCTGGTAGGGTTGCCAACATGGTAATATTTTAAAAATGGACACTCCAGCAGGAGTGCTGGAACATCCCCTGCCCCGCCTCTTCCCCCTGAGGCCCCACTCCTGCCCCACCTATTCCCCCAAAGCCCTGCCCCTACCCCACCTTTTCTCCCCGAGGCCCTGCCCCACCTCTTCCCCTCAAGGCCCCACCCCCATCCACTCCTCTTCCCCCCTTCCCTCATTGCTTACTGCTTTTCCCCTCCCACCCCATTGCCTGGGTCAGGAGGGACTCACCTGCCGAGCGAGGGCTGGGAGCTGCAGATGCCTGATGCAGGTAGGAGGCGGCCCCCGCTGAGTAGGGGCGGCCGCAGGTGATGACCTGGCAGCTACCCACCTCCCGTAACTGGACATTGAGTATCTGGTTAGTAGATCTGACCGGACGCTGTCAGGTCCCCTTTTCGACCGGACTTTCCGGTTGAAAACCAGGCACTTAGTCACCCTATGCTGAGTCCACATTGAATTACAAGCTCCAGCATCAGCAGCAATCAAGTTTCAACCCTCATGCCCTGGTGAGCCAGCTAGCTTGAGTTTAAAGCACCACTTAATTCAAACTAGAGATTTTTGTTCATGGACAGGAGTTGGATTAGAGGCAACACTTGAGATAATATTGAAGCGAAGACAAGCCCTAATACAATATTAGACTCCAAGTATAGACATAGACTTGTGTTTAACCTTATGTCATCTGATAATCCCAACCATGACAGTCCCTGTCCACACTGTGTGCTAAATTGTAAATTATGCTTAATGTCATGTAAGTGACCGCAACTCCTCGGGGCCAGGTCCTGCACAGATGCCTTTTCCCAGTGTAGATAAACCTTATGACATGAGGACAACCTATATTCCCAAAATGGGATCTTGACAACAGTTCAAATTCTTCTCTTAGTAACATTGGTATAACTTCAGTGAACATAAGAATGGCCATACTGGATCAGACCAAAAGTCCATCTAGCCCAGTAGCCTGTCTTCGGACAGTGGCCAATTCCAGGTGCCCCAGAGGGAATGAACAGAACAGTAATCACCAAGTGATCCATCCCCTGTCGCCCATTCTCAGCTTCTGGCAAACAGAGGCTAGGGACACCATCTCTGCCCATCCTGGCTAATAGCCATTGTTGGACCTAGCCTCCATGAACTTATCTTGTTCTTTTTTGAACCCTGTTATAGTCTTGGCCTTCACAACATCCTCTGGCAAGGAGTTCCACAGGTTGACTTTGCATTGTGTGAAAAAATAGTGGCGTTACTATGAGCGGAACATAAGAGCAGAATATAGCTTTTAATATCCTGGAGCAAAAGAAGTGATGTTTGGTGCTGGTCAAATCATTTGGAATTAATTTCTTTACTCTGTTTTCCTTTTGTGAACCACTTCTGAGCAAACTGTGACTATCGCAAATGTATTCATTAATGTAATCAATTAATGAAATGTTTTACATCAATTGGACAATAAATAAAATAATAATTAAAAATATTCATCAATATTGTTCAGTGACTGATTCTTCCTCTGTAGTTTGTGAGCGTTTGACCTTGGAATGTCGTGTTACGTTTTTCATTATAACTACACAATAAACTGTATTTAGAGGTGTTTTCCATTGGTTGACTGCTTTTGGAACGTTTACATTTTTTCACTTATTTTCTACAGCCATCTGCAATTTAGCTTTATTCTCTGCCTGTGACTGCAGATAGATAGTCCTATAATCTTTAATAGAACTGAGGGGGATAATGCATCATGAATCATTTAGTAAATGAATTTTGGCCTCTTTTCCTGTTCATGAATTCTTTGTGAGCGGTTCATGATCGTCTCACATTTAGTTGTTGTTCAAAAGTATCCCCTGAATAATTCCAGCTGTTAATTCATGGTCTGTTGATTGCTTGTGAGCAGGTTGTTCTGAATAGTCAATAATAAAAAATGGGAGCTGTGCTGATTAGCACTGATTGGATGCATAGCTCACAAGGTATTGTTTCTGTTCCATGACTGGATAAAAGTAACTCTTCAAACTGGGTTTACTAATTCAAAATTCACTTTCCATGAATATTCTCTACTAATCACTTAAAAATTGCTGTTTTCACCACAAATCCCAGAATTTACTAGACTGTTCTGGGAAAGCAAACATAAGAGATGACAGGCACAAGTAAAAGTAATTCATTTTCCTAAGTGAGCAGATATTCACAGTAGTACTTTTTGAGCTATTTGCCCCAGCTATAATTTCAGGAATAACAAATTCCACTTGCCATGTCTACATCATTTTCAGCCTAATTTTTTTTAATAGATTGTGTAAAAGTTTCCCTACAAAATGGCTACCACTGAAACACAGCCACCTCTGATGTGAAAATATGCAATTTGGATGGAGGATTTGGATTCCAAACCCCTTTCAAAGTTTGGGACAGTTCAGATCAGAACGTTTTGATTTAGCCCTTTCTCTGGTAAATAACTGAATTGGAATATGCAGACAGTCATATTTCAATAAGGAATGTTCCTCTAGTTGTTCCTCCAGTGCAAACCAATGACTTTTTATTATGACAGTCATGACCACAGCTCTTTAACAAGTAACTTCCATTGTCATACAAGTAAAATTAGAAGAAAAGGTTAAGGGACATTGAAACAATGAGTAGCTGGGAGAAGGTCAGTGTGACCAAGTGTCCAATCAATAATCCTTGTGCCTCTTTAGAATCTGACAATTCACTTGGGACCAGCCAGGAGAACAATCTGAGAGCTAGCAGGGTCCTCGGGAATACAAATTTGACAGGACTGCAGCATGCTTGCAAAGATAAACAAAACATCAACACAATAGCTTGCTGTCCTTTTTTCCAAGGCTTGCTATAATATCTGATTTGATTTACCTTTTATGAGTTTGTTCTATCCTATAGACTATAAGTCTGCGGTAAATGAAACAGATTGTGCTCAGAAGGTTTAGGATGAAATACTTCCTGTCCTTGCTCAATTTACAGGATTGTGGGTCTAGGATATTATTTTTCCCCCTGTGTTATAGATTTTAGTTGGGCTTCTAAAAAAGAAGAAGAAAATTGCTAGTTATATAGCATTTGTAGGCTATGAAAATGTATTATTATTATATTAAATTCAGGTAAAAGGCTATAATAATGGTGGGGTATTAGGATAAGAGCTTAATGCAAAGCCTATTAAAGCCAGTAGGAATCTTTCCATTAACTTCAGCTGGTTTTGGATCAGGCCCTAAGTATAATTTTTAAAGCTTTGGGAGCATTAATGTTTTCTGCTCTCTGTTTAATGGTTGAAGCCTGGCATAACTTCAATTATGTGTATGGAGTTATTCTGGCTGTTCATTTATGTCACTGAGAGTGGAATTTGGCCTTTGGAACATAAACAATTTAATTGCATGATATATACCATTTAGTTGACATCAGCAAGCCAGTCAGGTAGTAGAAATTCAGAATCTCTAAGTTGGTTGAAATTCTACTTACCTGACTCAGGACGGGGTGGGGAAGGGATTTTCAGCTGACAGGAGCTGAGCCTATGTTCTCATGACCCATCAACATGCTGGGTGCCATAGGAGCAAGTAAACAAGATAAGGGCCCTGTCCTGAGGAGCTTCTAAATTCAAGAGGGATAGGACCAAGGAAGGGAAGGCAATACAGAAGGAGGAGACAGGAGCTTAGTGTTACTGTACAAATCTTGCCGATTTGTCTTCTGCTGGCTGGGATACAAAGCATGCCCCAAGTGCTGTTGCTCTCCGTCAATGCGTTGGGAGCTGCTGCAGCCTGAGGGCATGCTAACTTGCACAGGAGTTGAACTGGAAGCCAGGCATCTTCTAGATTGTGTGGGCATGTGGACTATTTCACTACAACTTGGCTCTGTATGAGGACTGCTGGCACTGTTTTGGTGGTGGTGGTTTTCTTTTTTTCAAACTGTTCCTCTAAATGAAGCCCCCACTTGCAGTTTGCCAGCTCTGGTCTACGAGTCTGTCTACACTGCAGCTGGGAACAAATCTCCCAGTCTGGGTAGATAGACTCACACTAGCAGAGCTCGAGTGAGCACACTAGCAGTGTGAAACATTGCCACTCAGGCTGGAGCTTGGGCTACATGCAAATAGGGCTAAGGTGGGAGAGGCTACATGCAAATAAGGCTCAGGTGAAGCCCTGCAAAACAGTCAGGTATTAGCTTGTGACTTTGTGTAAGAATTCTTGCTCAGAGTGGGGTGGACACTGCCTGTAAACAATGTCTAAAGAGAGACTGGACTTGCCATTTTTGGGTCCCCTGACAAGTTATTAGTGAAAGAGTCGGTCCTCACCAAATAATAGCTCTTTTTATTTCTAGTTTATATAGCCAGTTTTTCATCTGATACAGCATATCATAAGATGTCTGAAAGAAGAACAGAAAGGGCAATGGTCAGATTCAGATGGAATTTGGACATCACCTTGAGCAAGAACATCGGGTGAGGGAGTAAAACCACCTTTTCTTTGTGGATAGTTGCATACGGAGGATGAGTCGAAGGACGTGGGTATTGCTCACCTTCATGGCTGATGTAATTGGAACTAGAAGGACTAGGAAATCTCCAATGGACAACCAGTGGTCCTGGTCTCTTTCCATTCTTCTAAGGTTTTGCCCCCATCTTGGTACTAGACAAGCCTCAAAAGGCATGTCTAGTACCTTTGCCTCGAATTTCTGGGAAAGACGAGGTGCCCATAGCAATTAATGTCTCCAATGTGTTGCTGCATAGCAATGGAGCAGGCAGCCATGTCCAATACATCATAAATTGCCTTAATGCAGATTTAACCAGATCTTGTCCTTCTTGAATTATGACATAATCTATGAGCTCGTGCACCCAGAAATAAAATCATCATTGGAAAGACCTTACTCCAAAGGTGAAAATTGAGCTAGCTCTAACAACCAAGCAACCAGGTACACTCACAAACACACAGCAGGAGAGTAGGCCTTTCTTCCATTTCACCTAGACTCCCCAACCTCTCGCCCTTATGGACGTATTTAAATGCCTCTTTTCCCTTTATCTATCTGAAGATACCGGACATTAGCAAAGATCCAGGAATGGGATGGGTGAAAACGGAAAACTCAAGCAAAGTACGCTGATAAAGATGGTCTGACTTCTATAAGTGCTTGGCTGGTACTAAGAAACTTTAGTAGAGAAAGAGAAAACCATGTTTCACTTCTTATATTTTTGATAACCTTGCTCATTGAAAACTCATTCATGGACTACTTAAGTTTCAATGAGAACCTTTCCATACAGTTAACTTTCTAATACTATTTGTTATTTGAAATTATTCAAGTAATTTTTCTCAATTCTTTAAAACATTATGGATTGACCATGAGCAGAAGAGCTTGCTGGAAAAAAAATTTCCTGAAAATTCCACCTTTAGGACAAAAAGTCAAAAGGAGAAAAATTTTGGTCAAAAACTTAAAAATTTCAGCCCCAAACTGGACATTTTGATTGGGAAATGCTACTATAGTGCATCATGGGATCTATAGTTTGGGTGCCTCAAACCCCCAAAACTGTAGGCTGGACTACATCACCCATCAATCACTACAGCTTCCCTTCTTGTTGATGCACCACAGGAGAGTCATGGCTGCAGTGCATCATGGGAGATGTAGTCCACTGATGAGCCTAGCCTATTTCTAATTTCAAATGTTTGGTTTTCAAGAGCTCAATTGTTTGATGGAATTCAAAATTTTCTGCCGAAAGCAGATACTTTTCACACACAAAAACTGATGTCAAAAATCCAATATTCCATTGAAAACTGGTTTTGATGGAAAATTTTCAACTGACGCTGGTGATCAGTTTTCTGTGAGTATTTGATACTTGTTACTCAAGCTATGTTCCCTAGTCATAAGCGGTCTGCTAACTGACAAGGTATTATTACTATGCCCTGTTCCCAAATTGGTGGAATGCACTGCTAGGGCCCTACCAATTTCATGGCTATGAAAAATGTGTCATGGACTGTGAAATAAGCCCTTCCCCGTGAAATCTGATCTCCCCGTGCTGCTGGGAGTGCCCCAGCCACGGGGCTCCTAGCTGCAAGTCCCAGCCTGCATGGTTGCTCGGGGGGCGGAGGGGAAATCCACTTCCTGGTATCTTTTAGGTTGGGATCACCATGAAATTTCAGATGTAACAGATGACAGTGTGAAATTGACCAATTTAAAATCCTTCTGGCTGTGAAATTGATCAAAATGGACCGTGAATTTGGTGGGGCCATATGCATTGCACAAATACTTGCATGTGCACATTTAAAATTCTGTTTCTGCAACCGTTTGTTGCAGAAAAAGGCAAAACCATAGATATGTTCAGATAGTTAACAACAGCGGGGGCAGGAGCATTGGCAAAACTAGGTTATTAAAAATCTGGGCACCCAGCCCTACCAGTAGGCATGAGCCCAAATCCTTGTATAGTATGTGCACCTCTGTCCTTCTGCCTTGCACTGAGCCTATATTTACACTCATCTTTCTTGACAAAAAATCATGCTGAGATCCCTTCCCACAACTCCCAAGTAAACCTAATCTGTTGTTTGAAAGGGGTGCCTAGCATTCTCAAAAGATTCTCTCATTCATTTATTTTGATATTAGCAGTACAGAATAGCTGAAATGCCTTTGTTCACTCATCTTTAGGAAAAAAGTGCCACAGTAGGTGCAAACAACACTTCATAACCTCTTAGCTTCCAGGGACAATGACACTTTCCTTCTGCTGTCATCCCGGGGGAAGGAAAGTCTTCATTAAATGCCAGTTTCCAATGTCTGCTTCCCCCGGCACTGGAGTAAGTATCTTTCTCCTAAAATGACATTTGCTATGACCCTGCCAAAGTCGTTATTGTTAATCAAATAAGATGTGTGAATCTAAATTTAAAAAAAGTGCATATCAATGTATGCAAATTGCTATGTAAGCTTTTAAACTGCTGGGCTGATAAAAAAAAAATCCTTCAGCTTTCTTTGCTGTAATTAAATATATACTGATCTGCCTCTAGGTGGATAAATGCCTTTGCTTGTCTCTTTCTGTGATCATGTTCTCAGAGAAATGACAAATTAATAACTTGAGTAACAACAGTTCAACCGAAACAGCCTGATTACAAATCTTGATAGAAAAAGGTATTGTTACAGGAGAAGTTTCCATTTAGAATGCGGTAAATCAGATGTCTCTCAAGGAAGAAAAGCTGTTTAAAAACTTACATCAATGAAGAAACAGTAAGCAGGAGAGACAGTGCCCATTTCTCTTATTATATGGGTATGATTCAGTTACAGAAAACCCTCATGGAGGAGCCAGTTCAATTTGCTATTATCAGAGGGGCTTAGAACCGCCGATCCCTGAGAGCCTCCGGAACTTTCCTGCATTATTAACTAGGCTTGGCAGTATATTTTCTCCTGTAGAACACAAACTCAACACCTCTTCATTTAGCATGCACATTGGATAGTTCCTGGTTTAATGCAGCACATCTTGACTGCAGCAGCGCTGCGACTTTATGATTTGTTTTTGCTTTTCTGGAGTATAAAGCAGTAGGTTAAATCCTACAGCATTTAGGATATGACCAGTGCCTTCACTGCACTGACCCGATAGGCAGGAAATTGACCAGGTAGCCAAAATCTAATGATCTCATTCATTCCTGGTGATTAACATTTGGTGTCAGATAGGAAATGGAGCCCTTCTTCCCTTTACCTGGCTGGTAGTGACTGTTTTTACCATGGGGGTTTTACCATGGTTTGGTGGTCAATGGGATATGTGTCAATGAATCTCACGCCAGTTCCTAGCAGCGGGTTCTCCACTTCGAGTCTTCAGAGTCCACCAGCTCAGCTGGTACTCAGCCCCACCATCTGCCTTGTTGGACCATGGAGGAGGAACTTCTCTCACTGCTGGAGCTGGTCTCACTGGGCAGCTGTCTCTGCTTTAATGACTCTCCAAAGAAAGAACTTCAGTCTCCCGCACTGCAAATCCAGACCCTTTCTTCAACCCAATATTCTCTTGAGGAAAGACATGAGGTTACTGGGCTGATGTCAGCATCTGTACTTAGAGACAACAGCTGGAAAATGTAGTGTTGTGTCCTTTGCTGATTGTCTCCATTCCTGAAGAGCTGGAGAGAGGCCCATGCTGAAGGGATGCTTCACCTCTCTAGCTTCCTCTCCAATTATTGCTTTTATTTTTTCCTCTTCAAGGAAATTTGGAAGCTGAATTAAAGAGAGACTTACACACCTGACTTCCTAGCTTGCGGAAACTGTCAGGCTCACAGCTGATGGACAAAGTGCTCCTTTCTGTAGCTCTTGTGTAGTCTGGGCTCACACTGGGTGCAATCCTCTTCCATGCAGAAGGCAGCACCAGGGCGATGCAGTACTCATGTCCCACTTAATTAAGTCGTGCATAGGCTTGGTACTGCCCATCTGCAGAGGGTCGGATTTCACCGTGTCTATGTGGAACTGCAATTAGCTTCAATGGAAGGACTATGGACAGAGGGAGTGCTTCAAAGGCAGCAATAGAAACTGCAGAGCAGAGAATTTTCACTCTAGGTTTTACATTGATTATTTACGTTCAGAGGATGCAAAAATGAAATAAACTATAACATGCCAGTAAATGTCTGGAGTGAAATCCTGACTCCACTGAAGTCAGTGGCAAAACTCCCATTGACTTCAATAGAGCCAAGACACTGATCTCTGCACTTCTGATTCCTTGTTGGGCATTATCCAATCAGCATGATCCTTGAAATACCAGGATAGCTGGTCAGAAAACTGGGCTTTATTTGTATTAGCAAATAGACAGTGTGCAATAGTTATTTATATTTAAGAAGCAATGAGCCCCATTCCTCTATACGGGGCTTAGCCACATGGCAGTGAGATGTTGACTAAGGCCTTGGCTACACTTGCAAGTCAGAGCGCATTAAATCAGCCCCGGGCGCCCTAACTCCTGAGATGTCCACACTGGCAAGGCACTTAGAGCACCTGGACTCTGCAGCTGGAGTGCTCCTGGTAATCCACCTCCACGAGAAGCATAGAGCTTGCTGCACTCTGGCTGAAATGCCCGGGTGTCAGTGTGGATGATGTGTTGCATTACTGTGCTGTGATTGGCCTCCAGAAACGTCCCATTAGCCCCTGAAGTCAAGTGGCCACTCTTGTCATTGTTTTGAACTCGGCTGCAGGCATGCGGATATCCCCTTTCAAAGCTCTGTTTCTGACAGCCGGCATGCTTATCTGCTCCGGGATAAAGCAAACCATTACTGTGGAATGTTGCTGCTGCTGCCAAGGCAGGTGTGTCTGCGTGTGTGTGTGTGTTGAGGGGGTGGCTGATGTCGGGGTTTCCCCCTGCTGTTGTCTGAACTTACAAGACAGCATCCTGACACACTCTCTGCCCCCCAAAACACACTGTCTCTCCCCCCACATATACACAACACACTCCCTGTCACACTTCACCCCCATTTGAAAAGCACACTGCAGCCACTTGCACAATGGGATAGCTACCACAATGCACTGCTCTCTGTAGCATTGCAAGAGCTGCTAATGTGGCCACGCCACTGCGCTTGCAGTTGACGGTGTAATCACATGACAGCGCTTTCCCTGCTGTGGTCTCCGAGGGCTGGTTTAACTCCCGGCACTCTACATCTGCAAATGTAGGCATGCCCTAAGAGATGTCCCAGCAGGGTGGAAGAAATGTTGCCACACCTAACATGGATGTCTCCTGTTCTCAAGGGTTGGACACAGTTGCACCTCTTGGAGGCCTGCCCTACCTAGAGCTCATGAGGAGTCTAGAATATACACCTCTACCCCGCTATTACGCGACCCGATATGACACGGGTTCACGTATAGTGTGGTAGCAGCGGGGCTCCGGCAGCGCTTTAAAGGGTCTGGGGCTCTGGCTGCTGCGAGTCCTGCCGCCACTACCCCAATATAACGGGGTTTCAGCTATAATGTGGTAGGGATTTTTGACTCCCCACGACCACGTTATAGCGGGGTAGAGGTGTATCAGTGCAAGTGAAGAACAGGGAGAGCCAATCTTGCATTATTGGGAGTGCTGCTGTCTGGCTACCAAGGCCAAAGAGAGACGCACGCAGATGTGCTCCTAATTAGCAAGCTGAGGATTGCAGGGAGGCCCCCTCTCCTCCCAAGGATCACCCCTTTATTTACCCTGCATGCTGGCAAAGAAGGCAACAGAGGCATAAACGGCTTGAAACTTACTTCCACTCATTGCAGAAGTAGTCCACCTTGTACATGGACTTGCAATGCAGGACCATACCCCCTCTCATGTTGTTTTCCAATCTCCCAACTTCGCTGCCTACACCTGAAATCACACAATCAGAGAAAATGTTTTCCTTTAGATCTACTTTGCAGTCATATTAGCCCAGATTTTCTGCACCAGCCTCTGTTTCCACAGAGCCCATCCCTGCTGCATCATCTCCAGCTGCAGGACCCATTGTTGAGTGGCATGAGTTGCTTTGTAGCTTCAGGGCTCTGTTGCTAGCCTCATAGCCAAGCTCCTGCTGGCCAAGGAAACAAAAGACCAAGGCTGAAAATTGATCGCAGAGCTTCCGCAATGCAGGGAAGGACACTGACTACTTGGCAGGTGAGCCCGTGTTATTTCTGGGCAGCAAAATAGCTCACAGATTGTGGCTTTTCTTTACAAATATACAGGCTTGGACTTGGAGCACGGGCTGAATCTAAACAGCGGATCCAGTGGGAACTTGTGATGTCATATGGTTACAAAATGTTGGAAGTTCTCAATGGTATGTGGATGTCACTAGGGCACTTAATCTCTTTCCAGCTGGCTTTGGCTTCCATCCCCTAAAAGTGAATTGCAGATGTTCCATCTCCTCTAACTTGGAGCCAAAACGTTTGGGCCTTTTTCCATTTTAATTTCACACTATTCACAATAAAAAGAAGTCTCATCAGTTATAACCTTCCCCCTGCCATCATGAATAATGATACAACAAGCTTCTGCTTTTGAATGTTGAAGATGTAAGGAAGCAGCAATGAAATCAACACTAAAATGGCTGGGACATAATGAACGGACGCACATATGTCTCCGGTCCAACTCCTTTCATGAAAAGAAGATCCTTTAGAAGAAGAGGACTCAGAAATTGCTACTACTTCCATTCACTTATGTTTTAATTTGAAAATGAAACCTAACTAGATGGCCAACATTCAGAGGAGCTATGGGACTTCTCCTATGCCTAGCAATATATTTTCCTATGATGCTGCACTTGGCTTTCAGCTCTTGGAGACCCATAATCAAGAGTTCACTAGTATTTCTGGTGCAGACACAGGTCCACCCTGTTGTGACGTTATTGATATAATCTGGGACCATATAGAACATGGTTGCAACCAAAGTCCTGTAGTGGCACCAAATCTTGTATAAAGGAGGTCAAATGAGGTGTCTAAGACCTGAGACACTATGGTTTACTGGTTATAATTATGCTCTCTATATGTGTGTATCAATTTTGTAGTTGAAGTTATAAATATTGGCTCTAAACTGTCTGTATTTCAAACTTATGCTATGCTTCTGGGAGACATCCCAGACAAGTTGCTGTTAGCTCTGCCTAGCCTGCTTGATGGCCCATTAAGGACCATCAGCTGTACAATTGACCCATGGAGAGAAGGCAGATATGCCTTGCAACTCAGCAAAGTATGCAGGGACTGGCCCACATGACTCCAGACTCCATTTTGCTGTAATTTTCCACAGTAAGGACAAAGAGGTGTTCTTACACCTGGAAAGGTCTATAAAAGGCTAATGCCTTTTCTCCATCTTGTCTTCAATCCTGCTTCTTACCTCTGGAGGGACTTTGCTACAAATGGAAGCTCTACACAAAGGACCGAATGACCCATCCCAGCTATGGATGTACTCCAGAGACTTGATTTGAACCTGCAGTTTATTCTATAACTGCTACAATCCTGAACCAAGAACTTTGCCATTACTGTATGTAATTGATTCAATGTAACCGATTCTAACTCTCACCTATATCTTTTTCCTTTTGTGAATAAATCTTTAGATTTTAGATTCTAAAGGATTGGCAACAGTGTGATTTGTGGGTAAGATCTGATTTGTATATTGACCTGGGTCTGGGGCTTGGTCCTATGGGATCAGGAGAACCTTTTTTCTTTTACTGGGGTATTGGTTTTCATAATCATTTGTCCCCATAATGAGTGGCACTGGTGGTGATACTGGGAAACTGGAGTGTCTAAGGGAATTGCTTGTGTGACTTGTGTTTAGCCAGAGGGGTGAGACCAAAGTCCTCTTAGTCTGGCTGGTTTGGTTTGCCTTAGAGGTGAAAAACCCCAGCCTTGGGCTGTAACTGCCCTGTTTTAAGTGATTTGTCCTGAATTGGCACTCTCGGTTGGGTCCCGCCAGAACCGCATCGTTACACCTGTCATACTTGAAGATTGAAAAATGGAACACTGGAACAAAGCCTCATAGCTTTGCTTGTTTCTTTCCTCATCTGAAAGAGCTGTACCCTCATCTCTACTGAACCACGTTCAGGGTGACCATGTCAGGTGTAGAAGAATAATGGCTTGTTCCTTGTCTTCCCTTACCCTTGCCTTACCTACTGGGGGCCCAGTCATCGGCTGCACTCTAGATTGCCTGGTGAAAGCAAGCACAGCCAGTCTCCACGGAGATCCTACGAGTAGATTGTTGTTCCCAGGGTGTCACATCAAGAGCACAGCTACAGCTATATATCAACCAGCTATCCCATATCGTCAACTAATTATGTTTCTGATGGATTGCCCCATCACCTAATCAGTAGTCAAAATCGGAACCAGGGGCCAGATCCTTCATCTCTTTCATTTAAGTAAAAGTCAAGACTAGTTTTCCTGCCCTTTCCTGGTACCCCGTCCCTAGTTTCATCATCTAATTTAAATCACCATTTAAAATTTGTGTCTGTCATTTATTCGTCGCCTGGTAAAAAGTGTTTCTTGCAGGCTCCTTTCCTCAGCCCCAGACCTTCCAGCATCACCATTTATCCTGTGAACCGTCAGAGACTTCTGGTGGGAGCTCTTCCGAGCAGATTGATGACCTTGCAGAGGTTCAAAATAACTAGAAATAGGATGGCTTGAGCCTCAACTGGAAAAATACATCTTTTATGGCATTTATTGGTTTAAGTTTACATTGAGTAAAATGGGTTCTCTTGAAAATGATTAGCAGGTGCATACTCAGATCAGGCAGCTGAAAATGATTGAAATGGCAGCAGTAGGTTTATTAGTTAAGGCCCATATGGAAATAAACACCCAGAGCTGCAGAATGTACACATCTAAGTTTGGATGGTAAAATATACCCAGCTGATGGGATGTGTTTCGCTATGTAACTTTTAGTCCCTTGTTTTCTATGTACTGCATCTGAAGTGTGAGATTTTCTAACATGTTCAGCATTGGCCTAAATCTGTTCACATAGAAATCATCTTGTCACTGATGTCAATGGAAACAGAGTTAGGTTAATGCTGAGCACTTTGGGAAATCTTACATTAGAGCTCTAAGCATTCTTCATGTGCAGAGTTCAGTAATCCTTTTGTTCACAGAGTTGGCTCTGTGTATATGTGGAAACAACCATCTGAAAACTGAATGTGTCAGGGGGGTTCTTCCCCCCAGAAGAAAGGGAATTTTGCAAATTTAAAAACACAGAATTACAAAACTATACATGCTTTGCAAAATAATAATAATAATAATTAATAATAATAATAATGAAGGTTAAAACACTTCAGTCAAAGGGCACTGATTAAATGGGGGGAGGAAGAGGGGGAAGATATCGAGCACAATAGAGCAAGCATCAGCATGAGGACTAATCTTATTTAACATCATCCTTAATCATCTGGAAGAGGGAGTTAATGGCACATGAATGAAATTCACCGATGATAGTAAACTAGAGAATTTCAAACACCAATCAGGATGGAAAGAATCCAAAGTGCCCTAGCTATCTACATTAGAAGCATGGGCTTAAAATGAAATTCTCTCCAGAAAAATGCCACATAGTACTTATGGGAAACAACAGTCATTGAGAGGAGGATACCTGAATGAGACAGGGGTAACAGCACATTAGACATGAGTGTGTAATGCAATGTGAATCACACAAGGTCAGTGCAGTTTGGAGTTGAATGCACAAAGGCCAGGTCTTCCTAGAGCTCCAAGAAGGGCATGGGGAGAATGTCCGCTGCGGCATCCTTTAGCATTGTGGGGTACTCTCCTGTCTCCGTAGCCCACCAGTGCAGGGTGATGGGACTTTAACCCTGCCTATCTTCTGTGACAGTCTGTACTATTATGTTCACCCTTTTTATAAAACTATGATAATTTTTGAACAAAGTATGCCTTGTGAGGGATCATTTTTAAAACTCATAATCTGCTGAACATTATTGTCCGGGTAAAATATGTGTGGCAACACTGTATGTAAAGTTTTTAAATTCTACTGAATAAGGCAGGGGTCTCAAACATGTGGCCCACGAGGTTATTTTCTGCAGCCCGCGAGGTCCTCGCGCCCCCCCCCGCTTTCCCCCAGCGTTTACCTAGAGCGGCTCGGGCCCGATGCGCACCAGGAGCAGGGCAGGCTCCCTGCCTGCCTGCCTCCCTGCCCTGCCCCTGCGCCACTCTGGGAAGCGGACAGAAACTGGGAGAGGAGGGGCGCAGGGGTGTGTGTTGATGTTGCTTCAGGCAGTGCCCCCAGCAGCTCCCATTGGCCGCGGTTCCCCGTTCCCGGCCAATAGGAGATGCTGGGGGTGGTGCCTGAAGCAACAGCAACACACACCCCTGCGCCTCTTTTCCCCCACGTTCCAGCCACTTCCCGGAGCGGTGCAGGGGCAGGGCGGGCAGGCAGGGAGCCTGCCCTGCCCCAGTGCATGCTGGGCCAGAGCCTGCCCCCCGATCCGCTCCTGCAGTCGAACCCCCTGCCCTGAGCCCCTTGCCGCACCCTGCACCCCTCCTGCACCCCACACCCCAACCCACTGCCTTGAGCCCCCTGCCGCACCCCTCCTGCCCTGACCCCCTGCCACACCCCTCCTGCACCCCACACCCCAACTCCCTGCCCTGAGCCCCCTGCCACACCCCTCCTGCACCTTGACCCCCTGCCCTGAGCCCCTCCCACACCCCCACATCCCTCCTGCAGGGACGGGGCGGAGTTGGGGTGGGGATTTTGGGGAAAGGGTTGGAATGGGGGCAGGGAAGAGGTGGGAAGAGGCGGGGAAGGGCGGGGCCTCGTGAAGTGGGGGCGGGGCCGAGGGCGGTGGGGAGGAGGTGTCAGTAATGTGGCCCTTGGGCCAATGTACTAGTCCTCATGTGGCCCTCATGGACATTTGAGTTTGAGACCCCTGGTATAAGGTATGTTCCAAGTCTGGGGAAACAGCTTCAGACCAGTTCCCCAGATACAAAAGGCTAACCAACACCCCAGCCAGGTGTCAACAAAATCAAGTGCACTACTATCTGGTTAAGCGGCCATTCTTTGGCAGGGAGAAGGGTGTGACTGAGAACTTTACATATTGACAATGGATCAGCTGAGGGTTCCTGTGTAAACATACTGGCTGTCGCTTGAACCCCAGCTGCAGATGATTCTCAAAGAAGAGGAAGAGATATAAAAATAAAGAACAAAGGTCTCAAATCACCTTTCTCCCCTCATTTCTAGTCACATTAGCAACAATGTTTGAAAGACAAAAGAAGCATCATTGAAATGGGGTAGGGTTCCTGGCTGAAAGATCCAGTCAGACTGCTGTAAGCATGTGGTGAGAAAAACCTTTTTTTCCTTTAAATTCATTTAGCTTGTTAAGATAGGGATTCATTTGTAGTTTATTTCTTTGTAACCAGTTCTGACTTTTATGTCCCATTACTTATAATCACTTAAAATCTATCTTTCTATAGTTAATAAGCTTGCTTTATTGTTTTATTTAAATCAGTGAGTGTTTGGATTGAAGTGTTTGGGAACCTCCATTTGCGATAACAGGCTCTGTTTTCTATTAATGAAATGATGGATTTTTTATGAGTTTGTATTGTACAGGAGGGTGCTGAGCAGTACAAGATGCACATTTCTGGGGACAAGTCTGGAACTGGGAATTTTCTGGTGTCACTCTATAATATAATTTCAGGAGTGGCTGGTTGGAAGCACTCCTATAACTCAGCTGGGAGTAATTTTACAGGCCACAGGAAACTAGCTCAAAAGGTTCATAGTTCAATTGGGCTTTGATAAGATCAGATTTTTAAAGACTCTGAAGGGATTCCCCTTAATGCAGGGGTCTCAAACTCAAATGACCATGAGGGCCACATGAGGACTAGTACATTGGCCCAAGGGCCGCATTACTGACACCTCCCCCCCGCCACCCTCGGCCCCACCCCCACGCCATCCCTTCCATGAGGCCCCGCCCTGCCTCGCCTCTTCCCACCCCTTCCCTGCCCCCATTCCAACCCCTTCCCCAAAATCCCCACCCCAACTCCGCCCCCTCCCTGCAGGAAGGGTGTGGGGGTGCAGCAGGGGGTCAGGGCAGGGGATCAGGGTGTAGGAGGAGTGTGGCAGGGGCTCAGGGCAGGGAGTTGGGGTGTGGGGTGCAGGAGGGATGAGGGATGCGGCAGGGGGTCAGGGTGCAGGAGGGGTGCGGCAGGGGGTCGGGGCAGGAGTGAGGGGTGCAGGAGAGGTGCGGCAGGGGGCTCAGGGCAGTGGGTTGGGATGCAGGAGGGATGCGGGGTGTGGCAGGGGGTCAGGGCAGGGAATCGGGGTGCAGGAGGGGTGCAGCAGGGGGCTCAGGGCAGTGGCTTGGGGTGTGGGGTGCAGGAGGGGTGCAGGGTGCGGCAAGGGGCTCAGGGCAGGGGGTTGATTGCAGGAGGAGCTCGGGGGGCAGGATCTGGCCCAGCGTGCACCGGGGGCATGGCAGGCTCCCTGCTCCTGAACCGCTCCAGGAAGCGGCTGGAATGTGGGGGAGGAGAGGCACAGGGGTGTGTGTTGCTGTTGCTTCAGGCACCGCCCCCAGCATCTCCCATTGGCCAGGAACGGGGAATCACGGCCAATGGGAGCTGCTGGGGGCGGTGCCTGAAGCAACATCAACACACACCCCTGCGCTGCTCCTCCCCCAGGTTCTGTCTGCTTCCCGGAGTGGCGCAGGAGCAGGGCAGGCAGGCAAGCAGGGTGCCTGCTCTGCCCCCGGTGCGCATTGGGCCCGAGCCGCTCTAGGTAAATGCTGGGGGAGGGCGGGGGGGCCGCAAGGACCTCGCGGGCCGCAGAAAATAACCTCGCGGCCCACGGGCCGCATGTTTGAGACTCCTGCCTTAATGGGAATTGGGCATCACATTTACTTGGAAACTTTGAAAATCTCCACAATCAGGGTTTCGCTCTGCTGATTCCTCAAAACAAACAACATTGTTTTAATTAAATGCTGATCAATAGTGCCAGCTCATGCAGGGAACAAAGCATATGACTGCATGCTAGAGAAGTGACAGAGATGCAGGTGCCTGAGGTAGTTAGTGAGTGTTGCTGTAGGACTGTTTGTTGCGGTGTCAACTTAATTTAGAAGTGAGTAACAAAATACTAACATAAATGCAAACCCCCATTGCACACAAGCAATTAACATTCTTTTATTACAGTAAAATGGGATTCATGGATTTTTATTTTTGTTTGTTTCCATCTCCATTTCCTGAGCAGGTCTATTAAAAGGCAGTGATTTACTGTGTAACCTGGAGTAAAAACATTTGGAAATTACTGTAAGCTTTCTAATTAAGAACCATCTGATTAATGGCTCAAATTTATAGAGACTACTGTATATACATGGCATGGCTGCATGCAGTGCACTTTAATGAGCTCTGCTTTGAGGGCTGTTTTTCTGAACTTCTCTGCTGAAACATCAGCCTGGATTTATGAAAGTGCTGTGGCACCAAGGGCATAACTTGGATATGAGTGGGCCCTGGCACCTCAACTTGCTTTGTTCCCCTGGGAAGTGGGGATGATATTTATTCCCATGCTGGTGAAACACTCATGTAATACATTTTAAAACTCATGTGGTCTTAGTGATCATCCCCTACACTCACTGCATCACTCTCTGGGTGCAGACTGTTTTTTTTCTCCTGGAGTCGTGTGATTTTAGGAGTGTCTCAGCACTTTTGTAAGTAAGACTGTAATCTTCATAATTATGGAGAGAAGTTTGAAAATGTGCCTTCTATCAATCTAAGGAACTTATAAGGCCTCTCTCACTGTAGTTTCTGATCACCTCATTATCTTTAATGTATTTATCCTCACAACACCCCTATGAGGTAAAGGATATAAGTGGGGTTCTGAGCGACTAAGTGATTTGTCTAAGTCCACACAGCAGGTCTATGAGAGAGCAGGGACTCAAATCCACAACTCCTGGGTCCCTCACTAACACCTCAACCATTGGACCATACTCCCCTAAGGTCCTTAAACCCAAAAGGCAAATAAATAATAATAGTACCTAGCTCTTCTGTAGTGCTTTTTCCTCAGTAGATCTCAAAGTGTCTCACAATGTTTGATGTATCTATCCTCGCCACACAGCTGTGAGGGAGGGAAGAGCTATTATCTACTTTACAGGTGGGGAACTGACACTAAGTATCTTGCCCAAGGTCACACAGGAAACCAGTGGCAGAGCACAGAACTAACCCCAAACCCTAGACTTGTGCTCTAACCACTGGACCACTTCTTTAGCAAATCTAACTGTTTTCTAAGATAATCTCTGATTTTCGGAGGTTGGGCTGATGGCTGAGTGTTGAATGTTTGGTGTTGGCAACATTTTTGTCGTTACTTTGACATGATTGTACTACACGTGCAAGGTGTTGTGCTGACTGACCACCCTGGAGGGCAGAGCCCTCTATCCCCACAGAAAGCAGCAGGGGAAAGAGGAGCTCAGTCTTCTCAGCCCTTGGCTTTCGCCCACAATGGCGTCAGCGCAATGGGGCTAGCTCTTGTGCTGCCCTGGAGGAATGTCACCCTGGTTGTGCATCTGTCTACAGATGTGCAATGTCTATGTTTGTTAATCTTTGTAGGTATATGACAGTAAGAAATAAACTGCACCACACATCCTGTCTGAAATTAATCTCTGAAGGTCAAGGCTATAAATCCAGGATTATAATCAAGGGTAAGTGTGGAGTGCTGTCCCTTCCTCTGCCCTATTGGAATTTTCTCCTGACCCCCCACCAGACCCATCTCCACAGGCTTCCACCTCTGACTCACTTCTCCAAATGCCTCCCATGTAAGTGATGAACAGTGTTACCTGCCTGGCGTTCTGAGCATGTTCCCTGACCCCTTGCTTCCTTGTACTCCAGGAGTTCTCTGGCTATTTCATTGTCTGATTTTCCAGAGCTCCTATAAGGGATTTAGGAACACCAGTCCCATTGACAGATAATGGTACCTGGGTGCCTAATTACTTAGGAGCTTTTGAAAATCTTCCCTTCCACCTTATTTTTAGAGAGGGACTATCTCCCTACTTGTGATCACAAAGAGTTCTTCCCACGCTTGCCCAGCCCTCCCTCTCCCCCGCATAAATAGGGTGGGGAGGGAACTAGATATGCTGTTTTGTGGGGAAATCCATAATTTCAACATGTTTTACTTTCCATTTCAGGATGAAAACCAAATTTTCCACGTTTCCTGCTAAATGCTGTCCCTTCACCGCCCCCACCCCCGCCCCCCAAAAAAGTGTTTTGGGTTGAACACAAAATGTTTTGCTTTCAACAAAATAGCATTTCCTGATGGAAATGTTCCATTGGAGAATTCTCAGCCAGCTCCCCGCATTAAGGCTTGCATGCTGCCTAGTGACACTGACAGCAGTTGCTTATCCAGGAAAGTAACTTTAGCAAAATAGTGAATATATTTTAGCTGTCTTTTCATGTGGACTACCAGGGCAGCTGGTACCAGACAGAAAAGCAAGCCCTAACAACCAGCCAGCTCTCCACAAGCAACTGTAATAACTGGGCTAGAACCAGCTAGCAAGGGGAATTTAGTCTGCCAATGCTTTTGCATCACTATTGAAAGCTTAGGCCAGGAATCTGCTGGGGGACCCTTTGAAGCTAGACACTGCAGGAAGTCCCGCCCAGCAGTGCCTGAATGGCAGTCCACCTCAGCCCACAGGTTGACCCATGCTGGTATATAAACCAGGAAGCCCTGAAGGACAACTGTTTGAGCAATGATGCAGACTGACTGCTTGCTTCTGCTCCAGACCTCACCTTGCTGTGGCCCCTAGACTCTGGTTTCTGACTCGGCTCGATCCAGTCTCTGCTACTGGTCTCCTGACTGCAAGCTGGTAACTGACTGGTGCACACTGACAGCCCATGGCCCAGCAAATGCAGCAGAGACACCAGTGAGGCGCAGAACTCCTCCTAAGAATGTCTTCCTGATCCTCTGCCCAGCCACTCTGTGCAACCTCACATTCTCACGGTATCAGCCTCTTTTAAACCCCACTCCCATACTGCTGCCTTATTACTATCCACAGACCCATGTCCACCCAGGCCTACCATTCACATCTAGATGATAAATAATTTACAAACATAGCACAAAAGAATTATCATAAAGCGGAAGACTAAAGATTTCCCCTACACCAAGGGAATCCTCAGTTGGCTGCTTTGGCATGTGTTACAGCCGCTCTGTGCCACTGGAGTGTGGCAAAGGAGCCAGTTCATGTTAGTTGCAAACAGAGCTTGCAGGAAATGGTTTTCCCATCTCTGAGAATATTTCCCGTTCCACATCGAGACCTTTCAAAAATGTTCACAAAACACAAGCAAGAGAACTCAAGACCCCAGACTAATGAATAGCCTGTTGGTTAGGGCAGTTGCCTGTAAAGTGGGAGACTCAGGTCCAAGTTTCTGCTCTGGCTGATTGGAAACAGCTCTGAAACCTGGGTCTCACATCCCAGGCGTGTGCCCAAGCCAAGGGTCTATTGGCTGTTCTGAGGAGGGCCACATGCTTTGACCAGAAATTCCATCCTGGATCCGAGAAAAGTTTTGGCTTCAACAAATCAGCATTTTCTGACCCCCCCAAAACCATGTCGTCGAAACAAATCTAGTTACAAGTTAGTATCTAGAAAAAGAGAGATCACTTTAATGGAAGTCAAAGGGAGTTCATTAGATGTTCTTATTTTTTCCCCCCGATGCTCCTTTCATTCAGGGTTTTGTGACCGACGTGCACATATACATATTTAGCAGCAGCCATGATCCGCTGGAGTGGTATCTGCTGACATGGCTCAGCTCTTGGGAGAGAACAGGGCCTGCTGAATATGATCCCACTGTCTCCATGTGAATAATAATACAAATTTGAAATAAACAAATCATTTTTATTGATGCCTCAGAGAGTCAAGCGATCTTGCATCTAGTTTTTAGGAGAGCAATATAACTGGCTTTGACAGCTAGGGCTCATAACAATAGAAAGGCTGAGTGCCTCAGTAGTGCAGCCTAATATCAAAAGCAGCGTGTGGATTTATCCCACTAAAATTCATCTACCGTGGCTAAAAACTTGTAAATTGAGTTCTGTATTTCGTCTGTTAAATAATAAAAAAAAAAAAATAGAGCAATGATAGAAACATTGCTGCAGCTCAGCTCCTCCAATGGGATCTTGTTAAAACATCACTTAGTGTAATTTACAGAGTTTTATTAAAACACATTTTTAAATAAACTTCCCTTTTCCTTCTCACTCCTTTATCTTTGAGACAAGGTGTAAGGCATTACATTTGGACTGGGTTGGTTCAAACAGAAATGATACGCTTCTTATGTGCACCATAAAACCTGTGCCACGCTCTGATATTGATTACACAGTATTGAACCTTGCCAAGCGGTTGAGGTAAATATCAGAGAGGATCAGGATCCTTAGGGTGTTACTGACTGACAGAGCCAGGGACCCCAGGGTAGGTATAGACCAGTAACACCTGGCGAAGGAGCCTGGGAAGAATTTCTTACTTGTTTCGATTAATTTCTAACTAAACCGGACACTCCAAACAGATGACATCTCAGGGCTCCTCATTTGTTCCTCACCAAAGATCATAGTCAAGACTGATGGCCAGGGAGAAGGAGAATGGAACCAGCCCTCAAAGAGGCCTGGGAAACTTTGCTTTCTAGGTGTGAGCCATGTAGAGTTTTACATGTACAGTATAAAAGCAAGGGAGTTCCTCTTTCCCGTCTTTCCTTTTCCTAATCCCCCCTTTCTTCCCTTCCTCTACCCACACCACCTGCCAAAAAACCACAACCACACTACAACCCTTGTGATTCCCAGAGCTGGGCCAATTCTTCACCAGATTAATTTGCTTGTATCTTGTACCCCCCTTCCCCACCTTTATCTGTGTCTTTCAATTATAAGCCCTCCAGGACAGGGATTGGCTCTCTTCTGTGTTTGTACAGCACCCTGCACAATGCGGCCCTGATCTGATTGGGGCCTCTGTGTGTTTCCACAGTATAAATAGGGATCATGGATCAGCGTTCACATTGCACTTCCCGTCAGTGCCTGGCCCGAGCCAGGGAAGCTAATGATCCAACCAGCGGACCAATGGTGAGGAATCCTGGTCACATGCCAGCTGAGGCATGTTGCGCCTATGCTAAGAAGACAGTATAAACATTACTACTATGGTAAAAGTGATGAGCAGGACTGAGAGTGTAATGGGCCCTGCTGCTGCCAAGTTATCCCCACCTATGTGCAAAGGTGAGACGAAACAGCTGTGTGATACCTTGGGATTCTGGGGGGGGCACACTTAAGCCTATTTTTTTCCTGTCCATTCTTTACCCATGCCCCACCTCCTTTGATGCTTCATTCTTGAGACTACGCCAACACACCAGAGTGAAAGCACTTCCACTCCCTGCAGAGAGCTATGCCTAGCAATTAGCCTTACTAGCACTCACATGGAGCTTCTGCTCACCCTTGCATGAGTGCAACAACCTTGTACTCCTTGCTGTGTCGCACGGGAGGCGCTGCAGGGCCCAGGCCTTCACTTCTAACCAAGATCACAGAAAATGGAGAGAACAGATTCAGATGAGAGACCGTGTGCAATTTCAGCCAATGTCTACCAACAGAGGTGGGCCTTGCTTCCATTCCATACAGGAAACACAAGTTGAAGTTAGAACAATATAGGTACACACACGCACACACACACACACAGAGCCTTTATATTCATGGACACACAAAGCCCTACCTGCATACATAACTAGCCACATCCACACAGACCTCCAATGTATACATGCACACACAGAACTCTTCCTGCATACATAACTAGCCGTATCTATGAGCACACACACACACATTTCCAAGGCAGGACATTTAAGACGACAGTACCAGCAGTTTGAAGATGTGTCATTCAGGCAGCAGCAGTATTGCAGGGTATGAATCAGTTGACTTCAGCAGGAGCTACAGCTACTTGGTGCCTCTAGGTTTAGCAGGCCTCAGAAGCATAAAGACAGTGATTTTTGCTCATATGCACAGAGTTCCATTGATCACCAAGTTTGGGCTTGGGAAGGAATTTGCCTTCAGGGCGTGCCGGCAAAGAATTGAGGCTGGGGCTTCGAAGGAGGGTTTGTTTGCTATCTTTTGAAGCACTGAATGTGGGCATTCCTTTGTCATATCCCACTGATTGTCACTATAGATATTGCACTAGCGCCTAGATGACTCGGCTCCATTGTACTAGGTGCTGAATATGATCAGTTGCCTCTGACTGCAAGGAGCAGGCATTGGTGAACACCAGGCCCATCTCATATCCTTCTATGTTTCTAAGACAGTTTGTTAGAGATCCTGATTATTCTATAACTTTAATTCTGTTTGCACATTGTCAGTGGGTTGATCTGAAGGGTATTCCGAGGAGATGGGATTTTATAACAAAGCACCCACATTTACAAGGAATAGTTCCAAAAGTATTATTGTGTCAATTTTCTCTTTGGTGGCAGGCATCTATAGTTTTGCTAGCAGCAGCAGCAGTAAATGAACTACCCTTTTCACAAACACTTCACACTGGAACCAGCAAAACACGTCAGCATCAAGCCACAACTAAGTGTGAGCAATGGCTGCTCAGAGAATAAGGGTGTGGCAGGGCTGACTAGCACTTCAGCATATGGCATTGTTTCATCTTTTTTAAAAATAAAGACACAAGATTTGCTCATCCAAGTGGTGTTTTCGGAACACTTCTGTAAAATCAGTACTACTTTGCTTTCTATACACTTTGTAGGGCAATTAAGCTGCCAGCATAATCAGCTTCATGAGAGGGTCTGTCTCCATGTGGACTTATAGCTGCATTCTAACATGCATGACTGGGTAGAGAGCAGTTGCATAAAACAGCTAATCACACTGGAGCTGTGCAAAGTCATTGATTCATAGATGCCAAGGCCAGAAGGGACTGTTGTGATTATCTAGACTGACTTCCTGTATAACATTGACCATAGAACTTTCCCATTCAGGATCGCTGTCACACAGTGAAAATGCACTGTGCTCTCGCTCTGGCCTTGTCTATCTTCAGAGTTGCACTGGTTTAACTTGAAATTGGTTTATGATCTGATTTAATTGAACTGTTGCTGTGTAGACATTTAAAAACTGATTTATACCTGGCTTATGTCTATTTAGTTTAAGTTGATTCCATACCAAACTCAGGGTATGTCTACACTACGAAATTAGGTTGATTTTATAGAAGTCGATTTTTAGGAATCGATTTTATACAGTCGATTGTGTACGTCCCCACTAAGCGCATTAAGTCATCGGAGTACGTCCTCACTACCGTGGATAGCATCAACTCACAGAGTGGTGCACTGTGGGAAGCTAACCCACAGTTCCCGCAGTCTCCACTGCCCATTGGAATTATGGGTTAAGCTCTTAATGCCTGATAGGGCAAAAACATTGTCGTGGGTGGTTTTGGGTACATGTCATCACTCTCCCCTCCCTCTCTCCCTCCCTCCGTGAAAGCAACTGCAGACAATCATTTTGCGCCTTTTTGCCTGGGTTACCCATGCAGACGTCATAGCATGGCAAGCATGGAGCCCACTCAGCTCACGGCTGCTGTTGCGAGCATTGTAAACACCTCATGCATTATACTGCAGTATGTGCAGAACCTGGCTAAGGGACATCAGCACAAGGACGATTGTGATGAGGACATGAACACAGACGTTCCTGAAAGCACGAGCTGTGGCAATTGGGACATCATGGTGGGAGTGGGGCTGGTTGATACAGTGGAACGCCGATTCTGGGCCTGGCAAACAAGCACAGACTGGTGGGACCGCATAGTGTTGCAGGTATGGGATGATTGCCAGTGGCTGCGAAACTTTCGCATGCATAAGGCCACTTTCCTGGAACTCTGTGAGTTGCTTTCCCCCGCCCTGAAGCGCAGGAATACAAAGATGAGAGGTTCCCTAACTGTGGTGGAGGGATAGACGGAATGCATATCCCTATCTTGGCATCAGACCACCTTGCCAACCAGTACATAGACAGCAAGGGGTACTTCTCAATGGTGCTGCAAGCACTGGTGGATAACAAGGGACGTTTCACCGACATCAACGTGGGATGGCCGGGAAAGGTGCATGACGCTCGCATCTTTAGGAACTCGGGGCTGTTTGAGCAGCTGCAAGAGGGACTTACTTCCCAGACCAGAAAATTACTGTTGGGGATGTTGAAATGCCAATAGATATCCTTGGAGACCCAGCCTACTCCTTGCTCCCATGGCTCATGAAGCCATACACAGGCAGTCTGGACAGTAGTAAGAAGCAGTTCAACTATAGGCTGAGCAAGTGCAGAATGGTGGTAGAATGTGCCTTTGGACGTTTAAAAGCTCGCTGGCGCTGTTTGCTGACTAGGTTAGACCTCAGCGCAACCAATATTCCCATTGTTATTACTGCTTGCTCTGTGCTCCATAATATCTGTGAGAGTAATGGGGAGACGTTTATGAGAGGTGGAAGGTTGAAGCAAATCGCCTGGCTGCCAATTTTGAAGAGCCAGACACCAGGGTGATTAGAAGAACACAGTTTGCCGCGCTGTGCATCAGAGAGACTTTGAAAACCAGTTTAATGACTGGCCAGGCTATGGTGTGACAGTTGTATGTGTTTCTCTTTGATGCAAACCCACCCCCTTTGTTGATTTTAACTCCCTGTGAGCCAACCACCCTCCCCCCTGCGATCACAACTGGCAAAGGAAATAATGTCACTAATGTTTTGAAACCATGCATTCTTTCTTTATTAATTAAAAAAAAAAAGGGCGACAACTGATAAGGCATCCTGGGTGGGGTAGGGTGAGGTGGGGGAGGAGGAAGGACAAGGCCACATTGCTTATTGTAGCCACACTATAAATCAAAACTGTTTGAATGACAGCCTTCTGTTGCTTGGGCCATCCTCTGGAGTGCAGTCGCTGGGTGCCCGGATCCTTCCCCCCTCCTGTTCTTGGGTGTCTGGGTGAGGAGGATATGGAACTTGAGGAGGAGGGCAGGCGGTTGTACCATGGATGCAGAGGCAGTCTGTGCTCTTGTTGGCTTTCCTGCAGCTCCACCAGACCCCTGAGCATGTCCCTTTGCTCCCCCATTAGCCTCAGCATTGCATCCTGCCTCTGCTCATCGTGCTCACTTAATGCTTTCCTGGACTCTGCCACTGAATGCCTCCAGGCATTCAGCTGTGCCCTATCAGTGCGGGAGGACTGCATGAGCTCAGAAAACATGTCATTGCGAGTGCATTTTTTTTTGCCTTCTAATCTGCAATAACCTCAGGGACGGAGATGATAGAGGGAGCATAGAAACATTTGCACCTGCGGGGGGATAAAAAGGGAGAGTAAAATTTAAGATGATACATTTCTGAGAACAAAAGGGAGACTCTTTCACAGTGAATCAAGCAATTCACAGCAGACAGCACATGTGCTTTAGGTACAAGGTCGCATTTTGCCTTTTATATTGAGCGCCTGGTGGTATGGTGACACATCACACACAGCTGGGCAACAGAATTCGGTTTCCAGGCAGCCATGGTAAGCCAAAGAGTACGCGGGTTTGGCTTCTAACACCTTCATACCATGTGGCAATGTTTTCAAACTGCAGCGCCTTCCTTTCCCATAGCAAGCAATGCCGGTTGGGTTTGCCATTTAAAAGGAGGAGCTGCGGTTTTCAGGTGGATGTGCAGTACACACTTCCACCCACCCCTCCCCATGGCTATTTGGGATGATCCCTTCACACTTCCCTCCACCGCATGGCTATTCTCAGGGATGAGCCCTTTTAGCCACGCGCAAACAGCCCAGCATGAACAGGGTCCTTTTACTATTCCCTTACAAAAATTCCCCTATTTCAACCAGGTGACCATGAATGATATCACTCTCCTGAGGCTAACACAGAAAAATATAGACCGAATGTTGCTTGAATGCGACCAAAACCCAGGACCATTCGCTGCCATACTTTGTGCTGCAATGATTCCAGACTACTTGCTACTGGCTTGGCGTGGTAAAGTGTCCTACCGTGGAGAACGAAATAAGGCAGCCATCCCCAGAAATCTTCTGCAAAGGCTTTCAGAGTACCTCCAGGAGAGCTTCATGGAGATGTCCCTGGAGGATTCCCGCTCCATCCCCAGACATGTTAACAGACTTTTCCAGTAGCTGTACTGGCCGCGAATGCATCCCAAGTCTTCAGGGCAAATCAAACATTAACCACAATTGCTTTTAAACCCTGTACTGTAGTTACAAATGTGCACTCACCAGAGGGGCCTTCTCGGCCTTTAGGGTCGAGGATCTCGCCTTGGGAGGATATTGGCTCCAGGGTGATAAAAAGGTCCTGGCTGCCGGGGAGAACGGATTCACCACTTGCCTGCTGCGCATTCTCCTCCTCCTCATCCACAAAATCCTCCTCCATGTTGCGTGAGACTCCCCACTTGCAGGTGTCCACGGACAGTGGTGGGGAAGTGGTAGGGTCCCCCCCAGAATGCCATGCAGCTGATCATAGAAGTGGCATGTATGGGGCTCTGACCAAGAGCGACCGTTTGCCTCTTTTGTCTTTTGGTAAGCTTGCCTGAGCTCCTTGACTTTCACATGGCACTGCTGTGTGTCCCTGTTGTAGCCTCTGTCCATCATGCCCTGTGCGATTTTGGCATATATATATATTAGCATTTCTTCTTTTTGAGCGGAGTTCTGCCTGCACAGATTCTTCTCCCCCTACAGCAATCAGATCCAGTGTCTCCCGTTCGCTCCATGCTGGAGCTCATTTGCGATTCAGGGGGGACTACATGGTCACCTGTGCTGCTGAGCTCGCCACGCTGACCAAACAGGAAATTAAATTCAAAAGTTCCAGGGGCTTTTCCTGTAACTAGTGCATTACACTAGTAATGTACTAGTGCATCGGAGTTGAAAGTGCTGTCCAGAGCGGTCACATTGGAGCACTCTGGGATAGCTCCCGGAGGCCAATAACGTCGATTTGCATCCGCATTACGCCAAATTTGACCCAGCAAAGTTGATTTTAGCGCTACTCCCCATGCCGGAGAGGAGTACAGAAGTCGATTTTAAGAGCCCTTTAGGTCAACAGAATGGGGTTGCTTGTGTAGACGCATTCATTAAAAAAATCGACCTAACATGGCTAAATTTGACCTAACCCTGTAGTGTAGACCAGAGCTAAGCTAAATCAATATAAACGGGGCTTTCTGAATTAGGCGTTCACAGAGGGTTTGCACCAGTTGAACTGAACTGGTTTAAAAGCACAACTTTAGATAAACTATTGTTAGTTTGTGTGTAAACCAGGCCTCTCTCTCTTTTGGGGAGATTTTGGATCTGCTTCTCCACTGCCCTGCACCTAGTGTCATCATGTACCCCTGTGCAAAGGGAATAGGTAGTGCCACCATTCTGAGTGGCAGGGGCTTTCTACCCACTTCGTACTGGTGCCCAGGCAGGGGAGAATCAGTCCCTGTATTCTTTCTTTCTTACTTAAATGAAGGCAACCAGACAAAGAGCATGCTCTGCTCTTTGTGTAAGGCAAATGTAATACAAACCATTTTACAAACCATCTTGTGACAATTGAGTGTTCAACCATCATCCCCTAACACTGGGAAAAACATACAGTAAATGGGGGCCTTTGTCCCCACTAACCCTCCCCGTCACAGACAAGCAAAGTGTTGTCGCAGTTGCAGAGTTATGGCAATGCCTAGTCTATGACAGTCATTTGCAGCATGGTGATGAATCAGTCTCCCTAGCATTGCACTTGGCTGTGGGGAGGAGGTGCCCAGTTCTTAAGCAGCTGGAAATGCTTTGAAGAGGAGCTGTGCTTCATAAACCCCTTGCTTTGTGCTCTGCATTTGTGACAGCAGCAACAGGGACCTGGCAGGGCTTTGAAGACGGATGCTAATCATTTGCGTGATTGAAGTGATTGCCTCCTTTTACTTTGATATTTCTTGTCATTAGCCCACTGACCTAAAGGACTGTGGTATTAATCTTTAAATGCCAGACTAGTCTAGTGTTTACTCTCCTGCTGTAATCATGAGATTCTATGTCTGCCACTCATAACTTTTGATTCATTTCTCGGTACTAGTCAATAGGGGTCATGCTACTACCTATCTCAGTAGGGCTGAGAGAACCTGGAGATTCAAGCCCACCAAGAAAGGGTCAGTGAGTCTGAGTCTCTTCTCACTTTGATCACTGAGGTCTGGTCTATACTACCCGTCTGAATCGGCGGGTAGAAATCGACCTCTCGGGGATCGATTTATCGCGTCCCGTCGGGACGCGACAATCAATCCCCAAATCGGCGCTCTAACTCCACCAGCGGAGGTGGTAGTAAGCGCCGCCGACAAAAAGCCGCAGAAGTCGATTTTGCCGCCGTCCTCACAACGGGGTAAGTCGGCTGCAATACGTCGAATTCAGCTACGCTATTCACGTAGCTGAATTTGCGTATCTTAAATCGACTCCCCGCTGTAGTGTAGATGTACCCTTAGAGACCATTTTAACTCCAGTGATTTTATTGCTTTACTCCCAATTTTCCAAGATGTCAGCAAGAGAAGAATCAGCCCCTTGGTGTTAAAGACGGATCCTTATGATGGTATTGTTTATATATTTGTATTTATTTATATTCCATTGTGCTAGGCACTGTGCACACACATAGATAATCCTTTGCCCCAAAGAGATTACAATATAAGACAAACGAGAAAAGCTGGATACACAAAGTAACAAGGAGAAAGCAAGGTAACTAGTCAACATGGTAAAGTAAAGGTTACTCACCTTGTGCAGTAACTGGTGTTCTTCAAGATGTATGTCCCTGTACTACTCGAAACAGCAGCACTGTTTACAGACCACCAGCTACTGTAATTTATAGGCAGATGGCCTACTGATTTCAGTTTCATGTTACTGGAAGTATATCAGGGTCTAAGGAACACATACAATTTCAGTGGAATTACAGAGCCAGACCAGCAGTGGGCGATTCTCACCACAATTTGTACCAATGAAGGATCTGGCCCAAGATGTATTTTTGTACCAAGGGAGAGCCATGGTTGGGCATCTTGAAATTCATTATTGCAAAGCTATCAATTGCTATGAAGTTGTATCTTTAATTAAAGCCCTCAGTCGGGGGGTGGGGGAGGATCTTATGTGGCTTGATTTTAGGCTGTACAAGTCCAAAACAAGTTCCACTTCCCAGCATCTGTATGTATGTATGGAAGAATGGTAGTTTATGAACCAATTGCAAACTTGTATCTTCTTTCCTTGTTTTCTGACAACTTTATTCCAATTAAATATGATCATATCGTTTGGAACCTATTTCTGGGCAGCTGTATCAGGAGCTTGTGCCATTTTCAGTCTCTCTGTTTGTCTTAGAAATGGATACTCTGCCTACCTATCTGTCTAAAGTTTGCATCACACTGTCACTTGCTGTCCCTCTCAATTCTTGTCTGAGTCATTTGGATGTATAGAATAGGACAAATCCAGTTACTTCAATACTCATTGAGCTCAGGAGGGGAGAAAAGCTTGGAATCAAAACCAATAGCATCTAGTGAAACTGACACAGTCCTTCTATTTTTAAGAGGTGAGGTAGTATTGAAAACTGTGTTAAAATTACAGGCTATCGCTTTAACTCGTAAGGGTTTTCCTGGTCCTGCTTGCAGGCTTGGAAGCTCTGTAAGAAAGTGTGCAATCTGGGGCTTCAGCAGTTAGTCTGCAAAGAGCCAGCCTAGAGCAAGGTGGGTTGAGCTGCATCACTCTTTGTCACGGAGTAAGTGCACCCTGTCCATTCTTGGGATGCAGTAGGGGTAATGATGGCCTCATGGCTGAGTCTATACAACCATCCCTTGTCTTGGGATAGCTTGGACTAGGGGTAAAAGTCAATATAGCTGCCCTGTTCAGCAATGTGTGGCCGAGAGGTCAGAGTCAATCTAACTGCCCTGTTCAGCAGGTCTGTGTGGCGCAATGGCCAGCGTCTGTATAATAACCTCCTTCAGTAGGGCTGTTTGGCCTGGTGGCCACTCAGATGAGTTGGCCACCACCTGGGGGTGGTGGTGGCCAGGTAGGGGGACCTGGGCCCTCCTGCTCCACCGGGTTCCAGCTCAGGGCTCTGTCAGTGGCAAGTGTGCCCGCCAATGGGTCAGCAGGGAATCCACCTGAAATATGCTGACCCCATTCGGCACAATACTTAGTTCCCCTGAGTTAATTCTTACCCTGTTCCTGATGCAGTGGACCCAGTATCTCCAGGGTCTCTGGGCTCCTCAGTTAGTGTGACTCCCCCAACACTCCTTGGGTGTCCTCCAAAGTCTGAGCATCCCTGGCTTCTGCCGTCTGGGGCTTCCGTGGTTCCCGAGCTGGAGGTCGCAGCATGCATCCTCCCTCCTCAGCGGTCAGCCCTGAATGAGCTGAGTTTAGGGCCGCCCCTAGCTATTTTGGTGCCCTACGCAGTCCCCTTGCGGGGGGGAGGGCAGGCCTCCAGGCGGTGGGGCTAGCCCCAGGCCTCCGCATGGGGGCAGGAGCAGACTTGGGGGGCAGGGAGGAAACCATCCCCCAGCAGAAGCCAGTGGAGTGGGTTGGGGCTGGATTGTTCCACTTCCTGCCGCCTGGTGAGTGCAGGGCAGGCCCGACCCTGCACTCATGGGGTGGCGGTAAGTGGAGTGACCCAGCCCCAGACCTCTCCGCTCTGCTCCCCTGGCTCCCATCCTTGAGGCTTGGGGGGCAGGTGGGAACCGCCCCGCAGTAGTCACCAGCGGTGCCGCTGGGAGCCAGCGGCGTGGAGCGGGCTGGGGCCAGGTCGCCCTTGCTACCACCAGTGAGTGCAGGCCCAACCCCTGCGGCAGTCCTCAGGGGAGTGGGGGCGGGGCTGGGGTGGAGCAGGGGCGGTGGCTTTGGGGAAGGGGTAGGAAGGAGGCAGGGCTGGAGCAGAGCAGGGGTGGGGGCTCTGGGGAAGGGGTGGAGTAGGGACAGGGCTGGGGCGGAACAGGGGTGGGAAGAGGTGGAGCAGGGGCAGAGCAGGGGTGGGGACCTTGGTGAAGGGGTGGAGTAGGGGCAGGACTGGGGTGGAGCAGGGGTGGGAAGAGGTGGAGCAGGGGTGGGAAGAGGCGGGGCTGTGGAAGAGCAGGGGCGGGGACCATGGGGAGGAGGCGGAGCAGGGTCTGGAGTAGCATGCAGGGTCTGGAGTGCCCCAAATTTCCTGGTGCCCTACGCAGCTGTGTACTTTGCATATGGGTAGGGACGGCCCTGGCTGAGCTGTTCCCTTTTATATCTAGTCTCCAGCTGAAGCATGCCCAGCAGGGCCGAGGGAGCATGGCCTCCTCGACCCAGACAGTAGAGTTAACCTCATGGTACAAGTGTGGGACAAGTGCATCCCGTCACACTCTTGGCAACCTGCTTTGTCTCTCTTTTTTTTCATTCTTGCGTGTTAGGGTCGTGAGTTCTTAGAAATAAAGTAGCATTATGTTGCAACCTGCCAGAAGTGGTATTTTTTGTTTTTATCCAACTTGTTTGCTCGTATGCTGTGAACATAATAGGTGGGACAATACCTGACTTATTTGAAATGTGTGTTTTGGGAAACAACTTTTATTCATGCTCTTAGCATCCATTGGAAGTATAGAGCACACAGCATCAGCCAATCAAATAAGAGAGCAATGGAAGCTGTCTAATATCTATTTGCAGACATGTACATCACTAAGCAGACATAGAATAACATGGTTTTCTCTGCCCATTGCCTCTCCTCCCTTCATTCACAACCCTCCCAAAGCTTTACAGGCCTGGACTGTACCATTCTTGAAGATGTCTAGCAAATCTCATTCTTCTTCAGGAACTTAGCGAAACCAAGACAGAAAAGGTTCAGACTTGGGAACAAGAAACTGGTGCCTGCTAGTGAGTGACCACAATGGCATTCATTTGCAAGCAGCAAGAGAGACGGAGAGGGAGTAAGTTCGCAGAAGGCTTCACTTCTTAGATTTTTTGGCGGGTGAATGATTGAGTATAGTTCAATTTACTGAACCTAGTCTGCTTCAAAGGTGATCATGTTGAATAAAGGAGAGCCACTAAAAGGGATGAATCTGGAGCTTCTCAGCCTTTGAAAAACTTAAGAGGTACAATAAGTTATATGTGATGGCGTTAAAGGGCCCGTGAACCCCTTTACTGGAATACATACTAGTCAGCTGCAAAGACTTTGAGACCTGGGCTGTGGTGTCACCATTGACTTTGCTCTGAATTTAAGACTAATTTGTTATTTGATCATTTCCCATCCATGCCCCATTCTTTGTTAACATTCAGAGCAGGATCACTGGTAGGCCTTAGTCTCCATATGTCCTAGGTCAATGTTCCAAGCTTGAGAAGAAGGAGCAGCATAGAGGGGTTTGGCCGGGGCTCGTCCCTCTCCGGGGTGGCGGGGAATTAGCCTGGCTGCGGGGGTTTAGCGCCGTGGCAGCAGTAGAGGCAAAACATAACAGTTATTCACACCTGGTCGGTGGGCAGTAGTGAGTCACGGTCTCAAGTCCTCAGCCAGGAGCTGAGTAACTGTTCTATAACGAGCAGGCCTCGGCCCTGGGTCGGGGCGGGGCAGCAAAGAGTCAGTGGCTCAGGCCCTCAGGCAGGGGCTGAGCAAACAGATAAACAGCAGGCCCAGGCTCCTGGCTCCGAAGAGTCTGGGAGAGGGGGAGACTGCTACCCACAGGGGGTGGGTGGCAGGGGGGACGCAGGCCCACCCACTCCACTGCATCCCAGCCCGGGGCCCTAGCAGCGGCAGAAGACCCGCTGCTGTGTCAGTGGGGATCCTGTCCGCAACACACTGACATTGGCTCTGGCAGCGCTGCAGCCAGACTAGGGTTGGCTGCCCCCAGGCTACTTCCTGCGTCCCCCTCTAGAGGTACCTGGGTCCAGATGGTGTCCTCCAAGGGGTCAAGCACCACGGGATCCTCAGGGTAACTGGTGAGGGGTAGGCTTGGCAGCTCCTCAGGGTAACTGGCAAGGAGTAGGCTTGGAGCTCCTTCGGGCTATAGTTGGCATCAGGCATCGGCTGGTCCGGCCAGTCTTTGGGTCGGCCGCCGATTGCCGGGGTCTCCCAAGAGGGAGCTGGGCCACAGGTGTCTGGCCTCTCTGGTGGCTGTTCTTCTAGTGAGCTCTGGGGTTGGGCTTTTATACTTCCTGTCCTGTGCCTTGACCTCTGGGGGCGGGCACAGGACTCACTGGCTCCGCCCACTTTGGTGTCCAGAGAGGCTTGTCCCTCTCCGGGGCAGTGGGGAACCACACCACCTCGCTACAATCAGTTAGGCCATTTCCTCTTTGTAAGCAGATTGATGATGATCATTGCGACAGACAGAAAATATCCTGTAACATCCTGAACAAATTATATGGAATTAAGATAAATGTTATTGAATTAAGTTAAACTTTATTGAATTAGGGTTAACACCTTTGGGGTCCATTGTGTTACAAATGCAATTGTGTGTGTGTTATTGTAGTTAACTCCTCTAGGACGAAGGGGATGCTAATGTACTTCCTCAATTATCAACCCTTTGAAATGACCCCCTGGAGACAGTCGCATATACTAGTTCAAACTGGATTCTCCAGGGACCAACAGACAAAGAAAAGGGTTTTGGATAAATAGCCTGGTTTTAAACAGGCCCAAGGCCTTCTTCCTGATCCAGGAAAGAGACAGAACCCCTGGCCATGGAGGGCCCCAGTCCTTAGGGAAGGGTTAGAAGGATTAGGCCCACGGAGGCCCCATTGGTTGCTAGTTCTGAGCTGAAGCTGTGATGGACTTGTAACCACAAGGAAACCCCTTGGGTGGGGATTTGAAGGCCAGCTCCTGCCAGAGCCCGTGGAAGGGATGGGGTGATCTCTGGTAAACTTATTAGCATGCAGGTAGGTTCTTTTACCGATTTTTGATGTGATTTCTCTGTAGTACTTTTACTGCAAGAATAAAATAGGCTTGCACAGAAAGGGCTGTGTGGTACTTATAACTGTTGACAATCACTCTGTTATCAGTCTCTGAAACAGAAAGCAATCAGGTGAGCTTGCTCTGCCCATCTCTGCTGAGAACAACGCAGTGAAGGCAGGGAACTGTGCAGCCTGGAAATACCCCAGTGAGATGAGAGTGAGACAGGTCTCCACCCAGAAAGGCAATGGCTGGGGAGGTGGAAGCCAAGAATGGGTGCCCTTGCTGGACCACTCAGGAAATACAGGTCCACCCGGGGGAGTTAGAGTGCAGCGCTTTGGTGCACACTGCTATTTGCACCCCCATAGTCCACACTTTGGGGCAGTCTAGACATACCCTTGGGCTACATCTGCATTGCAGCTGGGGGTGTGAATGGCAGCTCATGTAAATATAACCATGCTAGTTGTACTCTAGCTAACTCGCTAAACATTTTCATGAGCAGCCATATATACCCCAGCTGCAATGTGGGCATATCTTTAGTGACACATCTGGATGAATGGAACAGGGAGAATCCAAAAGACCCATGAGATGCAATCCAAAATGTAAAAGCTGTGATAATTATGTGACTGAAATTATACAGGCCAGCTAGACCTGTTATGCCAGTGTGACACTCTTCCTCTCAGCAGCTTCATTACCGGCTCACAATCATGACCCACTTGCACTGCTGCTGCTACTTTACCACTTACTGAATCGGGGGAGGGCTCCGTGTCCAAAATCAGTCCTCTTCATTATTTAGCAGCAGACCAGTTAGTCTCTAGCGCACCACTGGAAATGCTGAGTGATTTATCTGGAGATGTCTTGCAGGTTTTGCTCCATTAACCCCCAAACAGGATGTCTGTTCAGCTTCTGCAATGGTATTCTGCAACAGTCAAGAGTAGCTAAGAGAGCCTGGCTAAATGCTATGAAACAGAGATGTCAGTCTGGCCTAATTTGAAGTCTCCAGATTCCACCAAAATATGTATTTTCTGAACTTTTGTTCCTCACAGCAGGAGCTATTCTTTCTGACATATTTATCCAGCTTACCACTACCTCGAGATATCATTTTTGACAGATAACCTTCTTAAATTAAACATATGAATGTACCGTATGGAGGGAGGAGATGTGAAGATTAATGGCTCAGAGGATGACTAAAGAAACCCTCCCATTAGCTTTTCTTGCCCCCAGTGGAATTTACTTTTCTATTAGGAAAGGAAACAGGGGGCCAGACTGATCAAAGGGATAATGAGGGAGGTGGATCACAGGTTTGGGATTTAAAGCAAACTGCATTTGTATCTAGACCCTGGAAAGAAAGACCAAGAGAAAGAGCACATATGTGGTATGAAAGCAATCCTGATGCATGAAAAAGCAATTGCTGGCATGTGAATAAATTAGAAGAGATTTCAGTCCAACTAACAAGCTAGCAGCAGGAGGTTCAGAGCTTCTACTTGGATAAGCAGGACCCCAAAATTTGATTTTTGTCCATCCTATATGAATTTCATGAAATTTCCTTTCATTCACTTTTCTTCTTCATGCCTTTCCCAGCCTCTTTTCTACTCCGTTGCTTTCTAAGACGATCTGCTCCTTTCAGGGAGAGAGGCATAGTCTAGGTAGAGCTTTGAGAACAAGATGAGGTGCCAGACTCCAGGCATGCAAATCCTAGCTACAGCACTGATGGCCCTGGTCGGAATTTTCAAAACTGGCCCCTAATTTTGAGTACCTTCGTTTTTGGGTGCCCAATATCAGACAGAGGCAGCCTGATTTTCAGTGGGGCTGAGGACTCCCAGCTCCACTTGAAGTCACCCACCAATGGAAACACCCCAAATCAGTGGACACTTTTGAAAAGTTGAGCCTTAACTTTTATATGGCTCAGTTTCCCCATCTGTAAAATGGAAATAATAATGCTGTGATGCCTTGAAATCCCTCACCTCTGCACTGTGTAGGCAAGCGACTAGCTAAGACCTCTACTTGTCTGCTAAACTGGATCTTCATCTTCCCAACCTCCCCTGTCCCTCTTTGCTTGTTTTGTCTGCCTGTTTCATTTTGTCTGAAATGTAGCTGTAATTTCTTTAGGGCCGGGACTTCTTTGTTACTCCTCTGTAGAGCACCTAACAGAGTAAGGCCCTGATCCTTGATTGGGGATCATAGGATATATGACAATGCAAATATTAAATGAAAGAATACATCACAATGATAATACCCCTCAGGGGCATAATGGAGATCCATTAGCTAATGCTGGAGAGGTGCTTTGAAAAGCACTATGTATTTTTACTAAGTTCTGAACCAAAAAAGGCGAATGATGGAAATTAACTTCCCTGGCTGGCAGTGAACTGCAAAATGTGCGGGCTCTATGAATCGATGACATATATTTGCTTCTTTGTCTGGGCGTGTGTTATATAATCTGCTGAGGTAGGATCTGAGGGTCCCCAGAGCATCTCCGTGCTTAGGAACCATGGTAATAGGGTACCTTATAAACTCCAACGGTGGAAAGCATGAGTGGCAGTGGGGAAGAAAGGAGACAGGCACACTGGGATTTTCACAAATGATAAATGATCACTTGTCAAGGCTGCTCGAAGCATTTCCTTCTTTTCAATTATTCCACTGATTATGAAATTCACTTGATTATTCTAAAACCGCACTTAAAAATGAGTCAGATCATACAATTTCCACCAAATTGCTGCCATCCATCATCTGCCCCAGCTTACTATAAAGGATCTCAATTTGATACTTTTCTCCTTGCTGTCGTTTTCCTACAACGACCTACTATTTTTCTTTTCTTAGTGCCATTGTTTTTTCTTACTGATGAAAATACTCCCCGCTCCCCGCCTGTGACCTTCCCTTCCCTGAATGAAAAGGTTGGTTACTTGCCACATCAAAATTGTGAATAGTTTCTGCGGCTTCTTTTGTAAAAATGGATTATTTTTGAAGAATTATTTAGACCAGCTCTCTATCAGCTCATACCTTATTTGTCTGAGCAGACACACTCAACATGGAGTCTATGCAATGGTAGCATCATCTCCAGGATATCATGCTGCCGTGAGTCTATAATTAAGCTGGAGGTTTATGATTCAGTGATTTGGCATTGTCTTTTTCTTGGTGAACTGCAAGGAACTCTCTGGAGGAAGCATTTTTGCTGCTTGCTCGATTAAAGTTATATATATTCCTCCCGAATCCTCTCCCCACATAAAGTCAAGAGCGCTCTTTTGAAAAATGGATAATCTATATAGTGAATTTTACAGCCAGGTTCCATTTTTAAAAGTCTAAGATAAAACCAAAGCACCCAAAAGAAAAAAAAAAAGAGAGAGAAGAAAAAGAAATAAAAAAAGAAGACAAAGAGGTCCAAATCAGAAAATAAAGCAAATATATGTTACCTGGCATGAAAGCAGAGAAAGCTCTATTGTTTATTACAATATGTTGGAGGAGAAATGAAAGTCAGAGAGCGGAGGGAATACTTAGGAGATCTTGGGAATATTGCTGGAGTCTAACAACAGATTAGGACCTTGAGTCTTTAAATGTTTGCACATGAGTAACTTTACACATTTGAGTTATTTTCATGTTCAACTCATGTGCATGAGTGTATGCAAATTTGTCAACAAAATTTTTAAAAGTCAATTTTAAACACATATTTCTCCAGTTATGCCCCTGCCACACTTCCGCTCATGCAGCACTAGCCTCCCCTCTTCTCTCATACAATGTCAGCACAGCTAGTGCAAGGGCTTTCTCCTCTGTAGTTCCTTTCATCTGGAACATGTCTATTAGCTCCCTCAACAATGATCAACTCACCATCTCATCAATGAAATGATTTGTTAGTCTTTCATTCTGTTGGTGTAGTATTTAACTCCATGCACTGGTTTGGAATTCAGTTTGTATGAAAAGGGCTGTGAAGATAAAGATGAATATTTAAGCTGGGGGCAGAGTTAAATAGGCGTTTAGGTATTAACGAGCACAAGAGACTTGTTACAATGTATTAACTCGGTGTGTGTCTTTGTCCCCCTCTAGTGGATGGAGCATGTGCAGAGATTTATGAGTCTGCTGTTGTCTCTGTTGCTAACAAAAGCTGGTCCTTTTGCTCAAGCAGTGGAGACTCCCACTTTTAGAGCCAGAAGTCCTGGGTTCACTCCCCACAGGCAACCTGCTGAGGGGCATCATTACAGGCTAAAAACATCCCCTATTTTGTCTAGAGCATGTTAAGAAAAGAAGAAAGTGGAGATGGAATAATATTAATGCCAAGGGCATCATTGCAGAAAAAATTCTGCATCCCCGCTTTCCCCTCATCACAGCTGCTCATGGGGGTGGAAGGGGGTTAGTGAGCAGATCTCATCCTGCAGCCGCAAAGGAAGTGGCTAGTCCCAACCCAAAACGGTGCTGGAGGTGAGGCCAGTCCTGTCCTGAGCAGTAACAGGGGGTGGTGGGCCATGTGGGGGCAAGTGGCTTACCAATGGTCAGCCCGGAACAGGGATTGAGCCCCGGTTCACTTCACATTCAGCTCCAGCCCAGGTCATTGCTGCTGCTTCCTGTCTGGCCAGCGAGGATAGGGGACGGTTCTTGTAATGTGATGCTAAACTGTATTACACTGTTCATCCACTGAGTGGTGCCATGTCTAAAATGCCATATTTGAGTTAACCTTAGCCATACCTGGCAGAGCATTAAAGGATCTAATGACAAATATACCTGGTATGTATAAACAAGCTCTGTAGTCAGTCCATATCTGGTACAGGAACATGACATGGTGTCAGGAGTAAACTAAGAACAGAAACAGATGGAAAACAAGCCACAAAGGTTGCAGGATCTCATCCAAATGCCACTCTTCAATGCCCCAGAGAACTTCAGCTTTGACAAATGTTCAAAATGGACAGACTGGAAACAATATTTTGCAAGTTTCAAATTGAAAATCAACTCCACAAAGAAACTGGAAATATATAGGTATCTTCTTTAATTCATGCTATGGGGAAGCAGACAGAGCGTATCTTTAAATCTTTTGACTTTACTGAAGACAGTCACAAAGATGACTATAAAAGGGTTCTGACTATGTTTGATGCATACTTTATACCCCCGAGATATGTGGTTTATGAAAGAGCATGTTTTCACCAGAGAATTCAAGAACCAGGGGAAATGTTGAATGTTTTATAAGACCTCTGCATACATTGTCAGAAAACTTTGATTTTGGACTACAAAACATGAAAATATTGAAAACAGGCTGGTTACTGGGTTAACAGATAAAAAACCTTTCACAGCAGCTAAAATTGAAGAGAGATTTTTAACCCTAGCCACAGCTACTCACATATCAAAACAGTCTGAAATGGTGAGACAGCAAAACATAGAGAAACTTGACAAACTTGGAAATACCTGAAAGTAAGGTAGAGACTGTAAACAGATACTTGAATGTTAAAAGTCATGACCGTAAAAGCCCTAAGGCAAGGAACGAGAATCCCCATGTGAAGTGTGACAAATTCCAGACTATATGCACACAAAGTGTGGGGAAAAGTCATAACCCAAGAGATGGTGTATGTCCAGCAAGAGATGCACAGTGCAATGATTGCATAAAATATGGACATTTTGCAGCTGTCTGCTGCACCAAAGCAATCAGGAGTTGGGACTTCTATTACAGACAATGAACAAACATTGTTTCTGGACATTGATCTAACACTTGTTATAACATAGAGCCTGCCTGGAGGGTGAAACTGAATATTCATCACAAGACTATTGATTCAAGAGCTCATGTCACAGTGATCTCAGAAAGGACTTACAATCACCTTCAACCCCTCCCAGAGCTAAAGTCACCTGACTCAGCTCTGACAAACCCTGGAAGGAGTCTGAACTGCCTGGGCCTGTTCACCACAGAAACAACTTATAAAGACAAAAGCTTTGCATTCAGAATGTATGTGATCAAAGGACCACAGACCCACAGCCTTCTCAGCCACAGCATGGCAACCAAGATGGGCCTAGTGAGAACGGTGGAAGACCTCAATGGAATATTTGGTGATATTGGGCTTTTCAAAGGAGATTCAGTACAAATGACCTTAAGAGACAATGCTGAACCATGGCATTTATATACATCTCGCAAGATTCCTGTCCCATTACTTCAGAAAGCGGAAACTGATTTAAAGAGAATGGAGTGGATTGGCAAACTCGAGAAAATCTCTGAGCCAACAGCATAGTGTGCCCCAGTGGTACCAGTTATAAAGAAAAATAGAAATCTGTGTGGATCTTAAAAGACTTAATGAAGCAGTTTTGAGAGAAAAACATATCCTCCCAACACTGGATGACTTCCTCCCAAGAGTGAAAGGAGCTACAATGTTCTCCAAGCTGGATACCTTGAGAGGATTCTGGCAAATTCCCTTCACCAAAGAAAGTGCTAAACTGACTATGCTTATCACACCCTTTGGGAGATTTTGCTTTCAAATATTACCTTTTGAGATTACCAGTGCACCTGAAATTTTCCAAAGACAGATGGCAGAATTGTTAACAAACACAAATGTAGTTGTAGTTTTCATGGACAATATTTTGATGTATGGATCTTTGATGGAAGAATACACAAAAACCCTCAACCAAGTCCTAAGCCTAATCAGCCAGTCTGGACTGAAGCTAAAACAAGTTAAAATGTGTTTTCCGCCTATCCTAAATCGAGTTTTGGGGACAGACAATAAATAAAGATGGAATCAGTCCTAGCCCTGAGAAAGTAAAAAGCAATTCAAGAATAGAATGCACCAACTAATGTACCAGAAGTGAGACATAGACTTGGGATGGTAAATTACCTAGGTCGATACCTTTCTACAGTACCAAACCCACTGAATGAACTGTGAAAGTCAAGACATCTTGGCTATAGGGGCCAAATCAAGAAATTGCCTTCCAAAAGGTAAAATAAATTATCTCAACAGCTCAAGTGCTCAAACACTATGAAGCAAACAAACCCACACTTGGTGGTGCAGATGCAAGCAGCTATGGTCTAGATTGGGTTATTGTTGCAACAACATGGATCTGAGTGGAAGCCAGTTGCATTTTGCTCTTGCACACTCACAGAAGCAGAAGAATGATATTTACAGAATCAAAAGGAGTGCCTAGCAAGGATATGGGCATGTGAGAACTTTTACAGATATCTGCGTGGACTGGATTTGTTTATGTTGATAACAGACCATAAACTGTTTGTAACCTTCATCAAGGTAAAAGATGTGGATAAAGCACGACTGAGAGGTCAACATCTATTGCTATGGTGAATGTGATTTAACCCAATTGCTCACTATGTTTCTGGGAAAAATCTGGTAGAAGCAGACACAATGTCACAGAGCCCAGTATCGCACCCATGAGCTCAAAGATGACATAAAGGTGTATGTGGATGCTGTGGACAGATAAAGACCAGTGTCAGCAAAGAGACTACTCCAGCTACAAAAAGAAATCTCGACAGACACTCAACTTCAGGAAGTTCTAACTTACATTAAGTATGGCTGGCCCAGGCATCTAAAGGATGGTAAGTAAGTAGCAACAGATAATTGTCCATGCACCACAAAATAAAGCGAGTCAAATGGACTCATGATTAAAGGCAATTGCATTGTAATGCCAAACAAAATGAGAGGAGAAATCCTAAACCTCATCCATGAAGGACATCAAGGATTAACTAAATGCCATGAGCAGGCCAACCAGTTGGGGTGGTGGCCAGGCATTAGAAAGGACATAAAGAATAAAATATCTTCATGTGAACATTGCAGAATTAACAGATCAACACAACACAAAGAACCTTTAATAACAACACCACTACCATAGAGATTTTGGAAGAGACTAGTTGCAGATTTACACAAATTTTGATGACATCAATACCTGGTCATTGTTGACTATTGTTCCAGGTATATAGAAATAACATACTTGAAAGACATAACATGTCACAGTGTTATCAAGAAACTGAAATTCACTTTTGTTCACTTCAATATTCCAGAATAACTGTTGAAGGACAACGGACCACAATTCATTGAAGCAGAATTTAAGTCATTCTGAACAAAATATGATTTTGATCACATTGCTAGCAACCCACATTACCCACAAGCGACAGGAGAGAGAAAGAGCTGTACAAACAGACAAGAAAATCCTACAAAAGGAAGATCCATTCCTTGCTCTTCTGAGTTACAGATCAACTCCAATAGCAGCTATTTGATATGGTCCAGCACAACTCCTGATGGGAAGACAACTCAGAACTGCTGTTGCAACTTTGGGGGGAAAAAACTATTTCCAAAGTGGCTAGACATGAGGACAGTAGACAAATCGGATAAAAATGCTAAACGAGCTCATGAGCGCTTTTACAACAGACATCACTGAGTTAGAGAACTGCCGGGTGTAGAACCTGGTGACTGTGTTTCTGTCAAATTGGATGGAGAAAAAGGATGTCATGAAGAAAAAGGATTCAATGCCCAGATCATATGTGATCGAAACTGACAGTGGGGAGTTCAACAGAAACCATCAACATATACATTTTGTTCCTCAGAAAGAACAATCAACAGAGCAACCCCTGCAGATAGCAGATGCAGAACATAAAAAAGAAAACTGAGAGATTCCAAACTGATCAGACAGTCAATGCAACTAACGGACAGACAGATGACCAAGTCTTTACGTGTTCAGGTCATGTAATTAGAAAACCAGTACGATTCAGAGCCATTTAACAGACTTATACATACTGAACTTCAAAGACAGTGTGATAATGTGAATACTGTGAATGGTAGGAATGTAGAACTTAGGGGGCGCGGGAATGGAATGTTAAACTGCTCAGCCACTAGGCGGCACTGTGTGTAAAATACCTTATTTGAGCTAACCTCAGCCATACCTGGCAGAGCATTAAAGGATCTTATGATGAACACAGCTGGTGTGTGTAAGCAAGCTCTGTAGCCAGTCTGGATCTGGTGCAGAAGTATGAAAGCTCTGACAACACAGTGATTAGGAGTCCTGGTCCAGCCACACAGTGGCGCCTACAAGAGATTGCAGCTGGAAGGAGCTATAAAAAATGGGGCAAGGGCAAAGTCTGGTGGGGGCAACTGCTCCTCCCCACCCCTTGCCCCATAGCAAATGACTGCCCTGCTGCAGGCAGCTTGGGTTGTTTATAGATGTTTTGATTTTGGTCTACAATGATTTGCCAGCCCTTTGTCTGAGAAGCCACTGTGAGATGCTGGGGTTGAAGCCACCATCCCTTAGGAAACTCCAACTAGTACAGAATTTTTTTATGGAGACATCCTATCTCCTAGAACTGGAAGTGACCTTGAAAGGTCATTGAGTCCAGCCCCCTGCCTTCACTAGCAGGACCAAGTACCGATTTTGCCCCAGATTCCCTAAGTGGCCCCCTCAAGGATTGAACTAATAACCCTGGGTTTAGCAGGCCAATGCTCAAACCACTGAGCTATCCCTCCCCCCCAATAGGACAGCAAATCTCCTCAACAACACCAGCTACCATGAGCACCTCACATCTGCCCTCCACCCCCTACCTGTCTGCCTATAGAATATTATGCCAACTTAGTCAAGGTCTCCGTCTCTATCTTCAACATACTCAATGGCTTGCACCCAACACATCTAAAGGGGCTGAAAACTCTGGGATGAAGAACCACTGTGGAAAACTCTGCTCCCTCAGGCACAATGGAGTTATCTACCATAAGGGAAAACCTTATCTGAGCAAGAGACAGAGCTTTCTCCCAGGGTTTTGGTCCGAGACTGTGGAATGAATGCCCACAGGAATAAAGTTGTTTGCAGTTTTGTTGTAGTCATGTTGGTCCCAGGATATTAGACAAATTAGGTGGGTGAGGTAATATCTTTTATTGGACCAACATCTGTTGGAGAAAGGACAAGCTTTCCATTTCACACAGAACTGACCTGAAGAAGAGTACTGTGTAGCTCAAGAGCTTGTCTCTTTCGCCAACAGAAGTTGGTCCAATAAAAGATATTACCTCCCCCACCTTGTCTCTCACAAGGACCAAGGACCATCACAGACCTCCCCAACTTCCACTCCATGTGCAAGGCCCACGCCTCCAAGTTGCCTTCTCTAACATAAACAAAGAGCAGGATGGACATTAAAAAAATATATCTCCCAAAACAAAACTCTGCACTGCACACACAACTTCCCCTGCCCCCAGGGTGAGGATGAGAGTGAAAATGAACCACATGTGACAGTCTACACTTTTTAAAAACAACCTGTCCCCAGTAATACTTCATTAGATTACCCCTCCCCCCAAAAAAGTGTCATGTCCATTTCTTTCATCGATTTGTATAACTTACATCATCATAATAGACAAGCTCCTTTTGTATTGTAGTGAACTGGCTAGTGTGTATACGCACTGGATGGAGTCAGAATGGTTCATAGGTGTGTCATAGAGCCTATTTTCTAAAACACAGAGATTTTTATTCAGCTCAGATATCTTGTGCTTTTGAAGCTGGACATTCTGAGTTCTCTCTCTGCCAGTATGCTGAAGTTATGATTAGCCACGGGTGTGCCATGCAGTCCATTAAACCCTAGCTGACCACTAGAGCTGAACTAAATTACAAATTCAGCTTTCAGAGTCAGAACCAGCAGAACATTTCACCCAAATGATTGGTCAACCATTGCCTAGTGGATAGATTCTAGACAAATGATTACTGATCCTTGGTTTTGATTTTCACCATGGACCAATAGACAAAGGCTGAATAATTTACCACCGGGCTCGTCAGCCATCTTGTCCCAGGCTTTTCGTAAAACAGTATGGGCCAAATTTCAACCAGCCTTTGATTTTGCATGCCCACTTGGGGGAATGATTGTGCCCACAGCTTTGGAAGTTGGAAAGTTCACCTTTTTTTAATTTGCTGGGCTCCGGAAGTGGTTCTTTGACTAAGACAAACATGAGAACATTTGTCCCAATGGGGAAAACAATGTTAAAAGCCCCCCAAACTGGCTGCAAGAATTGCTAGTAAACTGTTGATGAGTGATGACGTGGAATAGATTGTGATCCAGAGACAGCAATGCTATGGCAGATTGGAGCTGAAAGAAAATAACAGATACAATAGGTGATGACAGGCTTCAGAAAGGGGAAGAAAGAATGAGTATCAACAGCATAGTAAAAATAATTAAACAGCCTCTCGGGAAATCCATCGCTATACAATGTGAGACAATCAAAGCTATGGAAGCTAAGCATTGTTTAGACTAATTGGACACAGTGCTAGTGAGCCAGAAAGACTAGCAAGTGAGTGTTAAACAAACCCCTGGTGTGGCTCATGAATTGTAAAAATGTTGGAGCTAATAAGATTCTGGCTGGATAGACAGGGAGCAGAATCATATGCTTGATATGTGAAATCAACAAAGGGCCCAGAGGAACAGAAACAGTTGTGTTACTTGCCCTTTAAACAAGCTCAAGTGACTGTGTGGCCCAGCTAAATAACAGTATCACCTTCTGAAGAGGAAGAGGATGAAGGGGGAAGAGTAGACTGAGCTGAAACTGCTGGAACGCTGACATTTTCTCCAAGGAGCTCCTAGTTACGGGGAGCCGGGAGTTAAAATCCAGGCAAGTCGTAAACACACACGGTAGGAAAGCTGACTCAGAGAGCTGACAAAGATGGGGAGCGGTGAGAGGGTAAGGGAGAGTCTCCGGAACATAAAACCAATATAAAATACTCAAAGAGCAGGTCGCAGCAGAGACAAACGTCGCTAACAGTTCAGCCCTCGAGAAGCTGCCTGCTGACTCAAGCTGGGGTTCCCGAGGCCTACACAGCCATGTCCTGCTTCCACTCCTTGCTGGGTTGAAATCCTGGGCTTCATTCTCAAGCAGGGGCGTGTGCAGACATGTAACTTTGACCCGCGGGGGGTTGGGGGACACGTTCTGTCCCGTCTCGGGAAGGACTCTTCCCTCCCCCCCGCTTCCCCTGGCAGGAGTTCACTCTTCCTTCCCCCCTGCCATGGCCCAGCAAGAGCTCGCTCTTCCTACGGCCACAGATCTAGGAGGAGCTCGCTCTCCCTCCTACCCCCCACCATTCTGACCTCGGGGCCGGAGAAGTTCTGTGCTCCCAATGATTACTGGGGTGGGGGGTTGTGTCCCTGCTTCCCTGCCCTTGTGCACACCCCTGGTCTCAAGCACCGATAACTGCGGGCCAGATTCTGCCACGCTTGCTTGTGCGGAGTCGTACGTAACAGTGCCAGTACCACCACTGCTTTCTGCAAGGCTACATGTGAAATAAAGCACTCCTTGCATGGTCCCTGCTCGGCATTTGTTCACAAAAGTGTCACGCAATTTGGCACCCATGTGCCGAAGCCTGAACGGTAGGGTGTGGTGGAGATTAACATTGGGGGCCACCAGATAAGCTGGAGGGGGTGTCAGGTTTGGAGCAGCCAGGGGTGCTACAGGGCATGAGTGAGCTTGATATTGGAGGCAGAGCTGTGTAGGTGCCCAAGGCTGGAATAGTTAAGGTGTTGTGGGGTCCAGTCAGACTCCAATCAGAGGTGCTGTACAGAAATGCACCCTCAGCATGTACTGCAATATGATGGGGGACTGAGTCCAACCAGGGGGTGCATTCAGGATGGGGGAGGTAGCTAGACAGCCCTCACCCAAAGGTTCCAGGAATAGAGAGAGAATAAAATCCACTGTGTAGCCAGTGGCCCCTGGAAAGCTGTGACCTTCCAGAGATAATAGGGCTGTGTGGGAGGGCAGAGGGGCTGAGAGGATCCTGGCCTGGCTCAGATCCTGTTTCCCAGTAGTGTGCGGCCACGTTTGCTCTTCTAATAGAACCAGGTGGGTTTAGGGATCAGACGTGAGCGTGACACCTAGCTGGACTATTATTCCTGGGTGTAGTGGGTTGTCTCTTTAAAAGACACAGCCGTGGCACAGGGTAGGGAGTGAACTATCTGGATCCGGATATGGTGCAGGCAGCATGTGTAGCAAGCTGGGGTCCTGACCCTGGGAGCCAGCCAGTCTGTGTTTTGAATGGGGGGAGAGCAAAACTGCTCCTATAGTTCCCATGGAAATTCACTTCTCCTCCCTCATGTTATGCAGATCTCACACCATCAATGGTGCAGGTTTCAGGCGTATTTGAGAGTGTAAACATTTTCTGCAGTTAGGCTTCCGGAAACTAATTGTTACCACAAGATCTTGTCACTTACAGCTGGATTATCCCTAGGGCGTGTTCCCATATCTGGTCATTTTATTGCACGTCTCACGCATTTTAGTGGATTTCTCAGAGTCACAGCTAGCTCCTCGATGCAAGAGACTCCATGAAAATCTCCGCTTTACATTAAAAAGAAAGGCGAGTTTCTAACCCTCATGGCTGCAGAGAAAAATCTTTAACACATGCAGTGCAGGCACCCTCACGGCTCAGCCACCAGAAGGCAAAGAAACAGAACCAACATTTATTGCTAAAAAAAAACCCTGCGAGATTTCTCAGCCAATCTCATGATATTGGGGGCCTGAGTCATGATATCAGAATGCTCAAGGCTGGCAAAACTGCACTACTGGGCTTTACTCAGGCAAGCAAGGGAGTAAGCCCCTCCCCTCATCACCTTGCTTCACCTACTCAGCCCTTGTGTCTGGCATGTAGAACAGCACCTGTGTGGACAGTGGGTGGAGCCTTGACTCTCCACCATCTCCTTTCGCTGACCAGGCCTGAGCTGCCATAGGGGGTCTCAACCTTTTTCTTTCTGAGTCCTCCCAACATGCTATAAAAATTCCATGGCCCACCTGTGTCACGACAACTGTTTTTCAATAAATTAAAAGCCAGGGCTGGCATTAGGGGGTAACAAGCAGAACAACTGCCCAAGGTCCCATGCCACACGCAGCCCTGTGAAGCTAAATTGCTCACGCTTTGGTTTCAGCCCTGGGCAGCAGGACAAGGGATTCGGCTTTCTGCCCTGGGCCCCAGTGAATCTAATCTGGTCCTGCTCTCTGATTTATTTTGGCGGACCTCCTGAAACATGCTCATGGTGCCCCAGTAGACCCTGGACCCCTGGTTGAGAACCACTGAGCTAGGGGGCTCTGCTGTGGCCTTTCAGCAGCAGGGGAAGAGTGGGGACTCTCATAGTTCCTTCCTGGAGCTCCTGCTGAGCTGGTGGGATAAGCCGTTATGCACAGCCCCTTACTCAGGGCTAAGCCTGAAGGTGCAGTCTCCCTGTGAAGGAGTAAGGGGGAACATTCCTCTGGGATCAGAGGCCTGGAGCTGGCCTGGCTGCCAGATTAGCTCATCTCCTGCACCTGAGGAAAGAGGTGGAACTTAATTCGCTGACCCTTATAAAAGAGGGCAGCAGGAATGATGGGGAGGGGACCAGCCTCCAGGAAGCAGAAGCGCCTGGGTGATGCTCCCAAAGGACTGCCACTGGAGTTACTGCTGAAAGGAACTGCTCCAGAAGACCGAACGGACAAGAGGGAAGACTGGCTGGGCAGCTCTGGAGGGCTGATGCTCTGAGGTGAAATACGGGAAATCTTGCTACAGGAACTACTGGTGCAAAAGACTAATCTAGGGAAGGGACTGCCGTGCAAACACAGACTTCGACATAAAAGTCTGCAAGGAGTGAGACTGCGTTTGGTAAGAATGATCAGTTAAAGAAACTTTCCCAGCTGAAGATTGTTTCCCAAGGAATCCAGGGGAAACTGACAAGGTTTACCCCAGGGAGTGAGCTGACCCGCCAGCTTGGTCCGACAGGAGAAGAGCGCTCTAAAATAGGCCCAGTCTACACCCCTTTGTGTTTCCATGTGCCCATGACTTTATTTTCTCATCTAAAATACAGGCCCTCAAGCAGTTACACAGGGGATCCTTTACGGAGCCAAGAATTCCAGACGTCACACAGGGGAATTCTGCATTTAACCTGGTAATCCATCAGTTATGTTAGGGATTCAGTCTTTAGCCTGGTAATCCATCAGTTATGCCAGGGATTCAGTCTTTAGCCTGGTAATCCATCAGACACACAGGGAACGCGCTTTTGAGCCAGGAATTCCAGCCGTTATATGAGGAATCCTCCACTCAGCCAAAGATTCATTCCTTAAATGGAGTGTGGGAAATCAGAAGATACTGACACACCAAGGGAGTGCAGTGAATTGGGTTATAACTACAAGGATATTACACCCATCTTTGTCATTCAGCACCAGGCAGTCTCCTCGTCTTTTGGCTCTATGTATGTTGTACTTAGAGATAGTCAGAAAATGGGGGGCGGGGAGTGGGGGAAGGTCCTGTGAAACTTTTAAAGAAAACAAAATGAACAAAAACATTATTTGGAAATGCAGCTTCAGGTTCTTGTGGAAGTTTTAGTTTGGGCTCCTTATGCTCCTCAATGGGCCAAGCTCCCTAGTTGGTCTATATCTCCAAGGGGGTCCCATGGCTTTTCCTCTTGCTGAGCAGTTACAGTGCATGATGGGAGTTGTAGTCTGGCCCAGGATCCCCGCCTATAGGGGAGGATTGGCGCATGAGACATCTGAACTACAATTCCCATGAAGTTCACGGCGACATATCAAGGTCATAATTTTTCAATTTTCAGATATTTGGTTTTCAACAAAAAGCCAAAACTCTCCACAGAAAGTAGATACTTTTTGACAAATTAATTAAACAAAAAACAAGTTTTCCATCGCAAAACTGTTTTGATGGAACATTTTCAACTAGCCCTAGTGGAACGTTTGATGCATAGTGTCCCAAAATAATAAATCTGTGTGCTGCACACAACAGACATGCACTAAGTCATATATACAAGGGCTTGAGGGTTTGTAATCCCCCCCTGTCAGCTTCAGAACAATGGGCCTCTACCACTTGAACTAAAAGAGAACTTCCTCCCATAATCGGTTCCTTATTCTTAGTGGTCATTCATTTGAAGACATCTGTCTATTTGTATGAAAGCTCCTATACTTAGATGCACACACACAGAATACTACACCGTTCTAAAACAAAAGAAGCTGCCACCATCTTCTAAATGTGACAGCCACATGTTCCTGCTATGGGGGCTGTACATTCAGCAAGAATGAAGTAGGTGCAAAATTGTATACCAATTCAAACCAGTTACAATTCCCACCCATAGTGGCTCACCAGAAGCTGTTAAACATGCATGTGTTGTGACGTCTGATCGCAATTTTCAATGCAAAAGCAGTACTAGACTAGACTAGACACAGCTTGCTATTGGGAGTCAGAGAGACAGCTTGTCTTATAGTGCGAGAATACCAACAAGACACAGGATCTGATTTGCTACGTTGCTTGTAACAAAGTTAGAAATACCGAGAAGGTACTTTTGTTCTGCTCCCAACTACATGTAGTCCCCTCAAAGGCTACTGAAACAACAAATTCACAGTGCTTACTGGGAACTAGCAGTCTCAACAAAGTTCAAGCTCGGAGTAAGCCGGTGTGGTAAGTCCCTTCTCAACCTCTAGGTGGTTCCTTCTAAGGCAGAGTTGAGGCAGGACTAGGGAAATCTGCACTGTTATTCCTGCGTTACAACAGCTTGATGCTAGAAGCTGACACTGATCTGTGTACAGGGAACTTTAGTCCATCTTTGGCCAACAAGAAATTTGTTAAAAGAATTAAAATAAATTATCTTTTAAATTATTTATAAGATTTACTATGGCCCTCATCACCATCCGTAAAAGTTGGTGGAAGAGCCAGTTCTATAAGCCAAATCTCCTGCATTTCAGTCTAGCTGTTAGCCACAAGACCATCCTTCCTCTCCAGATACAGGCATTGCTATGTATGTAGACATGAGTCTGTTTCCAAGCTCCCTTGAAATCACGACCACCGAACACAACAGAGCTACAAAGTGCTTTGTGTCAAATTGTGAAGGAACTTGGAGGTCCTCTTATGACACCACTTCTCTTATATGCATGTGTCTCTCCCCTTCTGACAGGGCGGGAGGCCGCGCCTCCTCGCTGTTTCTCAAGCAGGGCGCAGCTCACAGCTAGCTAGCCCTCCTGGTGATTAATGCAAGTAGCATTTAGTCCCTCTGCCCAATCCCACAATCAGGGCAGTGAGCAGTTAGCAGGCCTGGCCGACAATCAGCACAGACCTTAATTAGTCTTTCTGTCCCAGTCCCTCAATCAGGGCAGTTAGCAGTTCATAGCTCAGACTGAGTCTATGCAATACAGCCCAGCAGTTCAGGCTGGGGAATTAGCTCCCAACCGGGAGCAACAGCAAATGCGCCTGGCGCCCTAGCTCTGGCGGGCGCCAGACCAATTCAGGACTCCTGGTCTATTAGTGGGGAGGTGGCCACCCCTCAAAAGTGGGGTGCCAGGGGTAGGGGGATGCAGGCCCTCCCACTCCACTGCGTCCCAGCCCAGGGCCCTATTAGTGGCGGGGTAGTTTGCCACTAGATCAGCGGGGATCCGCCCGCAAGACATTGGCCTGTTCACAATAATTCCACAGCCAAACCCTATTCGGTGTCCCTGGGCTCCTTCCTACTCTCCCCAGCTTGGGGTACCTGGGTTCTGGGGTCATCCTCGGTCTCCCCTGGGTAAACAGCCATTGGCAGCCCCAACAGTTCGTTGGCGTTGCTGGTGTCCATCAATTCAGGTAACTCCTCTGGTCGGGCAGCCATCTCCTTCAGCTCTGGGCTCTGGCAGCAAGGAAGAGACATCCTGCTTCTCTGGCAACTCTCTCCCTACCGAGCTAGGAGGCTGGCCTTTTATAGTCCAGCTTCCTGTCCCGCCTCTCTGCTTCCGGTGGGGTGGCCGCAGATGGCCTGGTTCTGCCCACCAGGGGGTGATTTCGTGTCTCTCCCCTTCTGACAGGGCGGCAGGCTGCACCTCCTCGCTACAGTGGCTCATCTAAACTCCAGAGACATTGAGGGATGCAAACAAGTTCACTGGATGTACAATAGTAACTCTGGCAGGAGCTCCAGACACTAACTGGACTGTGCTCATTACCCAAAGTAATTTGGAGCTGGGAATAACCCTAAATCTCATTATGTTGCCTTGAGGGGGTGGCACCATTCCTCACCTGCCCTTTGAATAAATTGAGGCTTTCATTTCAGTCTTAATTTTTCACCCACCATGATAGCCATAAAATAGAGATGGGAGGGTAGTAAAATGTCACAATCTATGTGTTTTAAAATTTAAGAAGACTGTAAAATGTCATTGAAATGTGAAATGAAAAAAACAAAGGAAAAAGGGAGAGGAAGAATCCATGGTTGGGCTTCTGCTTTATGACATCAGCCCTGCGGTGACTGCTGCAGGATTAGGGTGACCAGACAGCAAGTGTGAAAAATCAGCACAGGGGTGTGGGGTAATAGGAGCCTATATAAGAAAAAGACCCAAAAATCAGGACTGTCCCTATAAAATCGGGACATCTGGTCACCCTATGCAGGATTAGCCTTCTATCTCTCCGTCTATTTCGGCCAGGCTATATGAGACCAGATTTATAAACTCTGCAGATGGGTGAGCGCCTCTGTACAGCAATAACCGGAAAACTGGACAGTGGAACCCATTTACAAAACACCCCAATTGGTCTATGTAAATGAATAAACAATACATCATGTTTTTCTGGAGGTTTATTACATTCATTTAAGTTAATGTGTGGTTTTCAATCACATCTGCAAACATTTATTCTAAACGCTGTGGCCACTGCAAGACAGAGGCAGATGCAAATGCACACAGGAGGTAGTTCAGGGTGTATTATAGTCAAGGATGTGACTAAAAATGGCACCTCTTTTTACTCTGCATTTCTATTTCTTTGGTCCTGAATCTCTTCTGCTGTAGACACTTTATGTGCACTTACCTTAGGGTTCTGTACTGCCATCCACCACCTATCTGAGCTCCTCCCACAGAAAACAAATTGCCAAGAGCAACGTCCCTAGTTGACTGCCCTTCTCCCTTTTCAGGGTAATAGAAAGCTCTGCTTCGGGGAGAATGAGGGAAGGGGAGGAGGTTGCTTGACACTGTGAATATTGTTTTGTTTATGGTGGGAAAGTTTATCAAAGAGAGAGTTTTGTAGCATTTCCTAAAGCTTCTCAGACTCCAGATTAATCTAATCTGTTCTGGGAGTTTGTTCCATACCTAGAGCCCTTCAACCAAGAATGCTTTCATAGAATCATAGAAGATTAGGATTGGAAGAGACCTCAGGAGGTCATCTAGTCTAACCCCCTGCTCAAAGCAGGACCAACCCCAACTAAATCATCTAGCCAGGGCTTTGTCAAGCTGGGCTTTGAAAACCTCTAAGGATGGAGATTCCACCACCATCCTAGGTAGACCAATTTCAGTGCTTCACCACCCTCCCAGTGAAATAGTTTTTCCTAATATCCAACCTAGATCTCCCCTACTGCAACCTGAGACCATAGCTCCTTGTTCTGTCATCTGCCACCACTGAGAACAGCCAAGCTCCATCCTCTTTGGAACCGCCCTTCAGGCAGTTGAAGACTTTTACCAAATCCCCCCTCACTCTTCTCTTCTGCAGACTAAATAAACCCAGTTCTCTCAGCCTCTCCTCATAAGTCATATGCCCCAGCCACCTAATCATTTTCGTTGCCCTCCGTTGGACTCTCTCCAATTTGTCCATGTCCTTTCTGTAGTTAGGGGCCCAAAACTGAATGCAATACTCCAGATATGGCCTCACCAGTGCCGAATAGAAAGGAATAATCACTTCCCTCCATCTGCTGGCTATGCTCCTACTAATGCAGCTCCATATGCTGTTAGCCTTCTTGGCAACAAGGGCACACTGGTGACTCATATCCAACTTCTCATCCACTGTAATCCCCAGGTCCTTTTCTGCAGAACTACCTCTTAGCCAGTCGGTCCCCAGCCTATAGCAGTGCATGGGATTCTTCCGTCCTAAGTGCAGGACTCTGCACTTGTCCTTGTTGAACCTCATGAGATTTCTTTTGGGCCCAATCCTCCAGTTTGTCTAGGTCACTCTGGACCCTATCCCTACCCTTCAGCATATCTACCTCTCCCCCCAGCTTTGTGTCATCCATGAACTTGCTGAGGGTGCAATCCATCCCATCATCCAAATCATTAATGAAAATGTTGAACAACACCAGCCCCAGGTCCGACCCCTGGGGCACTCCGCTTGATACCGGCTGCCAACTAGACATTGAGCCATTGATCACTACTTGTTGAGCCCGATGATCTAGCCAGATTTCTATCCACCTTGTAGTCCATTCATCCAATCCATACTTCTATAACTTGATGGCAAGAATACTGTGGGAGACCGTATCAAAAGATTTGCTAAAGTCAAGATATATCACATCCAACACTTTCCCCATATCCACAGAGCCAGTTATCTCAGCCTAGAAGGCAATCAGGTTGGTCAGGCATGACTTGCCCTTGGTGAATCCATGTTGACTGTTCCTGATCACTTTCCTCTTCTCCAAGGGGCTCGGCAAGTTAAAGAAGTATGGGCTGGATGAATGGACTATAAGGTGGATAGAAAGCGGGCTAGTTCGTCAGGCTCAACGGGTAGTGATCAATGGCTCCATGTCTAGTTGGCAGCCGGTATCAAGCGGAGTGCCCCAAGGGTTGGTCCTGGGGCTGGTTTTGTTCAATATCTTCATGAATGATCTGGAGGATGGCGTGGGCTGCACTCTCAGCAAGTTTGCAGATGACACTAAACTGGGAGGAGTGGTGGATACGCTGGAGGGTAGGGATAGGATACAGAGGGCCCTAGACAAATTAAAGGATTGGGCCAAAAGAAACCTGATGAGGTTCAACAAGGACAAGTGCAGAGTCCTGCACTTAGGATGGAAGAATCCCATGCACTGCTACAGACTAGGAACTGAATGGTTAGGCAGCAGTGCTGCAGAAAAGGACCTAGGGGTTACAGTGGACGAGAAGATGGATATGAGTGGACAGTGTGCCCTTGTTGCCAAGAATGCTAACGGCATTTTGGGCTGTATAAGTAGGGGCATTGCCAGCAGATCGAGGGATGTGATCATTCCCCTCTATTCAACATTGGTGAGGCCTCATCTAGAGTACTGTGTCCAGTTTTGGGCCCCACACTACAAGAAGGATGTGGAAAACTTGGAAAGAGTCCAGCAGAGGGCAACAAAAATGATTAGGGGGCTGGAGCACATGACTTATGAGGAGAGGCTGAAGGAACTGGGATTGTTTAGTCTGCAGAAGAGAAGAATGAGAGGGGATTTGATAGCTGCTTTCAACTACCTGAAAGGGGGTTCCAAAGAGGATGGATCTAGACTCCTCTCAGTGGTACCAGATGACAGAACAAGGTCTCAAGTTGCAATTGGGGAGGTTTAGGTTGGATATTAGGAAAAACTTTTTCACTAGGAGGGTGGTGAAGCACTGGAGTGGGTTACCTAGGGAGGTGGTGGAATCTCCTTCCTTAGAAGTTTTTAAGGTCAGGCTTGACAAATCCCTGGCTGGGATGATTTACTTGGGAATTGGTCCTGCTTTGAGGAGGGGGTTGGACTAGATGACCTCCTGATGTCCCTTCCAACCCTGATATTCTACAATTCTAAGTGCTTCAAAATGGATTCCTTGAGGACCTGCTCCATGATTTTTCCAGAGACTGAGGTGAGACTGAGCAGTCTGTAGTTCCCCGGATTCTCCTTCTTCCCTTTTTAAAAGATGGGTACTATATTTGCCTTTTTCCAGTCATTCAGGACCTCCCCCAATCACCATGAGTTTTCAAAGATAATGGCCAATGGCTCTGTAATCACATCATCCAACTCCCTCAGCACCTTCGGATGCATTAGATCTGGCCCCAGGGACTTCTTCATGTCTAGTTTTTCTAAATAGTCCTTAACCTGTTCTTTCACCACTGAGGGCTGCTCACCTCCTCCACACGCCCTTTCTTCCCTGCTCTCACGGGCTCCATCCTGCCATTTGTGATCCATGTTGCCCCAGAGGAGCACAGCTGCCTTGGTGGTTAGCAGATGATATGTAGTAGCCAATGTAGCTTGTAAGACGATAGCTATGCAGGTATTGACAGCTCTGTCTCTCAAGTCTTTATACAACTGCTTATCATGACCTTGGGGTACAACAAATTACCCTCACAGCAAACAGACAAAATGGAGAACACCATTGTCTGTAAAAACTGGAGCGTGTTCCAACAGATGAGCAGGTTATTCTTCAAGAGGTAGGAGGTAGGCTGTCACCACTGCAGTTTCCCTACACTTTCCACAAAATCCTTCAAACTCCAGCTCTCCTCACAGTTTGAATGCAACCAGGTTAAATGGGCAGTTGCTGTAGTTATATCTCATTCTTCTATAAGAACCTTAGAACTGGCCCAGAAGTCTTTAGGGATGTGAATCGCACAAGGTCCTGCAAAATGTCCCAACTCCCCACTTAAGCCCCAGAGTGTAAGCGCCTTGAGGAGTGGCCCCATAGCAGGGAGGGGACGTTACCCTGACTCAGTGGATTCAGCAGTCCCATCATTCCACTCAAGTGATGCAGAAGGAGCGGATGGTGCTCCTCCTCCATCCCATAGATAGGAGTAGGAGTGGGGGGCTGGGCTGTAGCTTGAACCCTTTTCCTACATAGGGAAGGATGGATCTTGCCTCCTCATCCTTGTGCATTCCCCCTTCTATAGCCAGATTTCCTGATGAGCTCAGTTTGATGGGTGTGTGTTGGGTGCTGAGTGCTCCTCAAAATCTGCCCCCATGTATCACAGTGCTGAGCACCTGTGAAAATCTGGACCTACTGGTGGGCGCTGAGCACTTGGAAATCTGGCCCTGAGCTCTTTGGAAAGCCCAGCCTGTGGGGCCCAATCAGCCAGACCTTTCATGGGAATTCCACCTTAAAGCAGTAGCTGTAATAAAGGGCTGCTGCCAACTTCCCTTTTTAACAGCCTTGACAATGCCCTTTTAAAGCCAAGTGAAACGAAGATCTCATTTAAAGAAAAATAATGGAATAAACCTGTCAGAAGGACACATTCACTGTACACTAAGCCATCTGGTTTTATTATTCAGGGAAGCCCGGTTCGATAAATACTTGATAAATGAGTTACAGGCTAAATAAAACACACCATGTGCTGTAGAGCAAACTCAGTGATGATCAGCCTTCCTAAATGAGTAAACATGTTCAAATGAATAAATCGGCGTGGTATCAATTTATATTAATGTTATACATGAGTGAATCTATTAGAACAAATAGCCAGTAAAGTGAGAAAGCAGATAAAACTATGAACTGATTGTACTACAATGCATTTCATAGGGCTTGGTCTCTCCTGCATTCACAATCTAGGTGTTTCACAGCATTCAACAACCATCCTGTGGAAATCATTGGGAAGTTTGCTGCTGACTCTGGTGGGAGGGCATCAAGCATGGGAGATCCGATCCTGGGAGGTGCTTGGTGCCTCTTGCAAGGTGCTGGGCACTGTTCCGTGTGTGTCCCATGTAGAGCTGGTCAGGAATTTTTCAACAAAATATTTTTTGTCAAAAAATGCCAGTTTGTCAAAATGAAAACTTTTCTCATAGACTTCAAGTCCAGAAGGGACCATCACGATCATCAGCTCTTTGTTGAAAGAAAACCTTTTTGCCAGAAAGGTTGGTTTCAATGAATTTCTTGACTTGAAAAAAAATGATGGAGAAAAGTTTTGAATGCCCTGTTTTGACATTTTCAGAACAAAAATCTGTTTTTTCCAGCTTGAAACTACTTTAATTTTTTGAAATGTAAGCTAATTCTAGTACAAACAAACATTAAAATAGTTTGAAACTAAACGTTTTTAGAAATTAACAAAACAAAACATTTCAATTGACTTGAATGGAAAATTTGAGTTCTTGATTTTCTCTCCCAATTTAGGATGGGATTTAAAAAAAAAAAAATCTTTAAATGTCATAGGATGAGAAAACCACTTTGCACCTCACTCTAGTTACGTGTCCCCCTCTGGGAACTCTTCCTCAGATATTTCTGAGTCTGCTACTGCTTCAGGCTAACAGACTTAGTCCTTTAGTTCAAGTGATAGACAATTGTGATATCAGTGTTAAAGGTCTTAGGTTCATTCTCCAGAGTCTGCCCAAGTGGGATGAGTGCAGTCAGTAGAGATGGCAGTGTAATGCACACTGAACAGGGGGTTCCACCAGCACCTGGTCAGAGGCACTCACCATTTGGCAGGATCCCACAGCCTCTGCAGGAGAGTCTCCATTTTAGGTTGCAGAGTGCGGACCGACTGTGAGCCAGGCCTGAATTCCACTGGAGAGGAGCCAAGCCTGCCAGAGGTTCTGGGTCTGAATATGCAAATGAAAGCAGCAGGGATGGCGAGGAGCAAAAATGGAGATATACGTGTAATGAATGTGCTGGAGAGAACACAAAACCCAGCTGAGGAAGGCAGCAGGGAGCCATTAAACTATAAATTTCTCTTGTTTGCAGAGACCCTGGAAACAAGTTTCAGAAGGGAACGCAATATTAAGGCCTGCTGCACCTGATTCTGCTCTCACTTATACCAGGTTTACATTGCCCCCTTCATTGACATCACTGGAGTTACTCCTGATTTATCCTACTATAAGTAAAATGTGAAGCTGGAATCAGCCCCACAGATTCAAATACATTCCTGGGGTTAACCCCAATGGAGTTAACCCAGAGATGAATCTGACCGTAGTAGTTATAGTGAGATGTGCCTAAACTAAAACTCTGGCCACTTGCAAAGCTCGGGGCATGTTTGAAACACAAACCAGCTACATCTTTACAATAGTCTGTTCTGAAATGTCAGGAGTAACTCCAGCAAAGTCAACGGAGTCACCTTGGTGTAAATTTGGTCTGATCTTGGGCCTGAATCAGGCCCGGAGCTGAACAGCCCTAGACAGAACGGCCTGTGAACCCTGCATTACTGTCTGAACTTTAGGGGTTGGCCCCATCTCTAGATGAGACCTCCGTGAAAAAGAGGCATTTGTAAGAGAAATCCTTTCCCAAGGGGAGCTCTTGCACAGAAGCTATCCCTTAGGAAGTTGCAACAAGCCGCCTTCTTGCCAGCCAAGGCAAAAGCGTTGTCCTTCCTCCTCCCTGCCCCTTTTGTTGTGGATCCCCACTCGTGGCACTGGTGTGTAAGAGCCTTCTCTTCTGCAGCTCTGGCCCTTTGGCACAGCCTCTCTCCAGCTCTCTGTCTCAGGAACTCTTCTCATTTCAAACTGCAGCAACCAGCATAGCTGCAGTAACAGAGAGGTGAATCAGGCTTCATGCCTGTAGGGGCTTATTCTCAGACCATTGTTTGGAGGCCTGCTGGTTTCCCCTCTTTTACTCCCTCACATCTGAAGTTCCATCATCACAGCATGCTTCACGTTGGACTGGACACATTTCCTTCTGCTCCTGTTGTTACAGTGGGCCTGAGCAAATTGTGTGAGGTTCACACAGGGGGGTAGGCATGGGTCTTCCTCCTGCCACAGGCGTCCATCATTGCAGTAACAGAGCGTCTCATAAATATTAATTGGTTTCCCTTCACAGCCATCCTGAAGAACACAGACCCAATTTACAGGTGGGAAGCTGAGGACAGAGAGGCTAGATGACTGGCGAGAAATCATATGGGGAGTCTACAATTGAACCCAGAAGTTCTGAGCCTCAGGCCAGTTCCTTAACCATAAGACCATTTTTCCTCCCTGTTATGCTTTCTTCACAGTGCTCCAAACCCCTGCTAGCCTGTGGACCGAGGGACTCAGACCCTTTGAACGTACCATCTAGCAAGTGACAGGAGTTTAATAGTAACATACGTCCCCAATTCCAGCCTTAATCCGAACCTAACTCCTATTATGTAAAAGCCATTCCATAGGTGACATTCCTCTCGCATGCTGTCCCCAGTTTCCTTGAACACAGACAGATGGGCCAGCGTGTGAGTGATGTCTGCTTAATCCAAAGACGCTACCATGTCACATTTCGATTTAGCAATGCACATAAACATATTTTACATGTAAACTGGCCAATTAAGATGGCAAATGTTTTAAAATACAAGGATTTATTGGCATAAAATTTGCCATCTATCAATGCTGTATAAACAGTTTTACATAAAAAGCCATCTGGAAACAGGTTGTTTATCATATTTATTCCATTACAACTTGCCGGCGTAGTGTCTGTGCCTAGCTCATTAGCTGTAAAGATGGCTTGATGTCGGGTCTAAGAGGTGGGCGTATTTGAAATTCCACACAGGGCATGAATATTAACTTGGGATTGTAGGTGGCTGCTCCATTTCAGATGAGCATCTTGGACACACTCAGGGTTGAAATCCTTCTGCTAGAGGAAAACAGGCCAGAGAAACTACAGAGAACCCCAGTTTCCTTTTGCTTACCTTTCCTGGACATAAATGGAAAAGGGGAATGGCAATTCTGGAGCTGCAAGTCCAGCCATGTGCATGTCCCCGTGTTGGTGCACAAGTGGGGCACCAGATTTCATGATTCCCCTTGTGCCCTCATTCAAAAGCCAGCTCCAGCCCCAGTAAAGAGCACCGTGACTGTGTGAGTCAAGTGCTGTAGCTAAACACCCCAAAAGAGGCATTTTTTACTGGCCAATGTTGCTGAGCTAGGATTGGGGAAAGGAAGTGCATGCTTCACCCTGTAAAAATGGTGTTTAGAGCTATCCTTTTGGGGCATGTACTCCCAAAGGTATTCTGTGTGAGCTACCCACTGCTATGCAGTCCTCCCTCCCTGCTACAGAATGTAGGCAGCAGCTTAGAAGTCACAGTATACAGCCCCGGGATGTCAGGTGTTCTCCAGCTCCACTGGGGTTTATTAATTACAGGCTTCTGTTTTTAAATGCCACATCTCACAAAATGATGCTATTTTATTTAGTGCTGCATATTTCTTACAAATGGCTTCCAACAACACTTTGCAGTTACTATAAATAAAACAATAACAGAGCAAAGGAACCAGTGACAGGAGAAAGGGAGAGAAAATAAACATGGATAAGGCACTGCTCTACGAATCAGAAGCCTGGGTTCTAGTCTCATTTCTACTACTTCTTTCCTGCATGCAGAATACTTCAACTCCCTCTGAGCATTGACCCCCTCGCCCTCTGTTTTCCCATATATAATGAAGACAAGGTGGTTTACCTTTGTCAAGTGGTTTGAGGTATGGAGCTAAAAAATGCCAAGTGTTGCAGGTCACTAATTGCATGTGTGTCTTCATCAGATGCACTTTGGAGGTTATTAAAGTGAATTGTTTTAATCACAGTTCTTTATGCAAACAGAATAACTTCTGCCAGCGGATTGCAATCTGCAGCTAAACATGGACACTACTGAGTGCCAGGTCAGGATTTATTGGAAAACTACAATCTGAACGTTTCATTAAAATCACAGCCACATTTTGGTTGAGCTTCCTTGGAGGGGAGGAGAGATTTGAGATTAAAATATAGGCTAGTAGATATTTCAAGCGACAGGTGTGTTATTTATGTGCATCATGGATACGAAAGGAGAACAGTTTATCTTTTTTCAGGTGGACAAATTAAACCACAGTGTCTGACACATGCTCATAAATCCAGACCCTTTACCGTCAGGAAGAGTAATTGATGGGACTAGCTTCATCACTGCCTTCTTGTAAAGGTGATCAAAGAAACACATGACTGCAGGGAGACTGCACGCTCTACCAGGCTCTCTGAGGGCAAGATTTTGACAAGTGTGCAGATTCCAATAACAAGCAAGGGACACACAATCAGTGAGAGATAGTCAGTTTAGTAACAGTCTGCAGTATCAGGCCATGGTCATGCATGCTAATTAACAATAATATCGCAGCTAGTTCATTCACGCTCTACAGCAGTGAGTCCCAGCATAGATCATAAGTAAAGGAAATGGCTTTATCTGTTAACCTGCTTCTGTTGTTATTAATCTTGTAACAACTCCACAGCTATTTAGGAACTTTATGGCTGTTACTACATCACTCAGAACCTCCGACAGCAAGATTAGAATGCAAATCCCCCTGCTTCAAACACACAGCCCCTACCACCTGAACAAGGGAAGAATCTTCATTAGGTGTTAGCTGTGTAGCAGGCTCTGACACACAGCTGAATGGTTCTGAGTCTATCCAGCAGAAGGGAAGGGACTACAGCCATGTTCATAATGTTAACTAGCCACTCATTAATCAGAGAGAGGTAGTTCATGCTAAGTAGTGATGGGAGAAACTTGTAAAGGTTTGGTTCCGTTAATATACTCATAATAATTTGGATCCAAACTTTCTGAACTAGCCAAACCTTTCAAATCTGCATAACTGGGTTGGAATGTTCATGAATAGAACTAGGCAAAACTTTTTGGCCAAAACCATTTTTGGTTAAGAAAAAAAATGCTGATTCAGCAATACTATTTTTTTTTTTTTGTGAATTCATGTCAGTTTTGTTGAATTGTTTCAGCTGAAAAAAAAAAAACCTAACAAATTTCAGAAAAAAAAAACGTTTCATTTTAACATTTTCAAAATGGCTCATTTCAATTATTCAATTAAAAATGGCTTTTTATTTCAAAATTTCCTTGAATTTTATTTTAAAAAGAAAAATCAAACCATTTAAAACTGGTTGAAAACAAAAAGCATTTCAATTTTGTCAAAATAATTTTTTTTTAACTTTTCAATTTGCCAAAATTTTCAAAAAATTTAATTTCAGTTCAACTCTAAACATTTTTCCCCATAATTTTTCGGAATTGCCAGTGAGCTTAAAAATCTGTTATTTGACTGTATCTACTCTTGAGAACAGGCCTATGTGAGAGATTTCATGCAACTTCCTGCTCCAGTGGACAATGACTTCTATGGGAGTATCCCACAGACTTCAATGAATGTTGAAACAGGCCCATAGTGGGCTGGGGGAGGCAATGAGAAATTTTCAAAGAGCCTTTTTCAACAGTGTGTCAGCAATTCTGATTCTGCACTTGGCAGGATCCTGCCAGTACAGAGGTCATGTGAAAATGAAACCGCAATAAGGGAAAAATTGGATGGGGAAAGGGAATCCTTTGACCAAGCCGTTTCTGAGGTTGAAAACAATACGGTTAAGCTTTCAGGAGTGCAAATTAGGGGAAAACCTCATTGTACCCCAACGATAAATGGAGAGAATTCACCATTGCATCTTTGGATCATATACTATAGTTCAGTGTCTATGTTCTAAATGCCCGGGGCAGAGTGCGTTTTCACTCCGTCTCCTAAAATAAATCTTTTTTGCAACTGAATTTTGCCATGCATCGTCTCAGCTAGAAGGAGAACTGCTTTCAGAACTTTAAGGAAAAGCTGTTCACCTGTTTCTGAGATATGTTGGCCTTCAATATCCCCACATTATTCCCACCCTGAAAGAATTATTGTTTGTGGTACTGATGTAAACTGGAGTTTGGTGGATAGTTGATTAGGGAGATAAATTCATTCAATAATTGATGTTGTATGTTGTGGAGAGTGATGTGCTTAACATGGGATTCCTTGACTTTGCTCTTTGTGTTGTTCAGATACCCACTTGAACAAATGTATTTCAACTAAGATTTGTGTATGGGTATTTCCTAAATTTTTGAAAGCACGGATTTAAAACTATAAAGGAAAAAAAACCTGAGTAAGAGAGACTAAGATATGGTTGAAAAAGTTATTTTCACATTTTATGTTCTAATACTGACATAAAAATATCCTGAGAGGTGAAAATCTGGAATATGCAGGGTTGGTTTTTTTAAATAAATTAACACATTTATTTGGGGGAGGGGGAATAATACATTGAAAAGTTCTCTGCTTTAAAAAACATAAACTGATGAAATCCTAGGAAAGTAATGGTAATAAACTAGGCTCTTAACAGAACATGTTGGTTTAGATAAAAATTTTTCCCCATTCCCTTACATGCAATTATGTGTGTGTAATAATGCCATGATGCATACCATGTGCTTTATTTGCAATTAGTAGGTGACAGTTTTTATTTACCTTTTACTGTGTCATTTTCTGGGTGTTTAAAAAATATTCTGAGCCGCAATTCTGTCCCTGGGGTTCTCGCCATCCAGCTCAGCAATGCACCTCCTCTTACCGATTCCTTGAGACACAGCCCTGCCTTTAAAAATTTGCTTAGGAGAAGAAGGAAAACAATCCTCTAAGTGATTCTAAAATTTATGTTTTAATCCCAAATCACTTATTGGTGGGGGGCTATGAATGTGGCATCAGATATAACCCAGTCTTTCATGCAGCATGTTATTTGTATGTTGCATTTATATTATTTCAAAGGCTGATATCATTCCAAAAAGTCATATCAGGGCTATGATGTCACAACCTGAACTATCACTCTCGGACGACATGACATTTTTGAAATATGATTATTTTTTAAACTCACCAGCGGTGGGGTTTCTCCACTCTACTCATGAAATATAAATAGATAAATATTAAAACAATCATCTGGTCCACAGTAGTAGCCCTCAGAAATGACGGGCTTTTACCGCTTGGGGTGTATTTCACTGTAACGTCATGAGCTATAAAGAGCTCACCTATCATTAGAGAAAATCTGTTTTACTCACTTCACAGATATATCAGTGTAAAAGGTGTTGCTATTAATATTGTAAAAGAATTTCAGCAAAATGTCTTCAAAGGCCACAGATTTACTGTTTTATCAGAACAAGAGAGACATTTGTAAAAGATCCAATCAGTACATTCAAAGAGACAGCTGACAACGTAGATGTTTGACTCAGTATGTTGCAGACAATGGAACATATCATACCCTCTGCTCGTGCCAGAGGAAGCCATAGTTTCCAGCACATCATCACTCTGCGGGGGATGAAGTGTGGAGGGCCACCTCCCTGGAATAGTTACTCCTTTCCGTCAGCCAGCTGCATGGACGGGGCTCAATATAGAAGAATGGGAGAGGGCCAGAGCATGGTCAACGCTAACTGTGGAGGTGGCACTTTCCACCCTGGTGCTGATTAGTCAGAATTTTTGTTTATAATTTCATGCTCTCCACAATTCTTCCTACCAATTCTTCAGTTCATTCAGTGTAGCTGGGGGATCTAAGTGTCTATGCAATACTTTGTATTGTATATCCATTGAATCGCATTGTGTGCAGCTCTGGGCGAGGAAAACATGCCCCTGTGTAGCTAGAGTATTCATCATGAATAAGCAGGAGAGAGTCTGATCTACACCAATGCTGACATCTGCCAGGGTCCTTTGGGCAGGTCTGACATTTGAAGTGGTTGGGCTTTGTCGATAGATTTTCATTTTTGCTTGGGAAGGTGGCAATCTGGATTTCAGCCGTGCTTAAGGCCTGGTAGCTAGACCTTTTCCCCAAGAGGATATTTAGTTTTGGTAAGACCTTGATGTCCTTTACGAGCAAGGGCTAATGCACTTGGTTGAAATTAGACTGGAATAACTGACTGGTAACTTGTAGAACACAGAAGGTATGTCTGTCAGCTCTTAGTGAGCGTTATGGGAGGACTTTCAGACCTGTATATCTGCTTAGGTTTTTCTTGGTAAGCCTACAGAAGAGTTTGGGAGGGTTATACAACTCTGATGCTTCAACCTCTAACTAATAATTGTTAGGAAACAACTTTTCCTATGGGTAAGTTATTCCAGAATCTAATACCGTTTACATCTTACATAGTGCTTTTTGCCCATAGTTCTCAAAATGCTTTGCAAGTGAAGTCTGTATCATTATCCCCATTTTACAGAAGGGTAGAGTGACTTGTCCATGGTCACCCAGGAGACCAGATCTAGAGCCAGGAATAGAACTCAGGGCTCCTGAGTTTCTGTCTTTCTTTTTTACACCTCCCTCTGGAGCAGCTGGTGCTGGTCACTCTCAGAGACAGGATATTGGACTAGATCAGTGGTTCTCAAACTTTTGTATTGGTGACCCCTTTCATACCCCTTTCATTCTGAGTGCAACCCCCCCCCTTATAAATTAAAATCCCCTTTTTTATATTAAGAGTATTATAAATGCAGGAGATGAAGCGTGATTTGGGGTGGAGACTGACAGCTTATGACCCCCCACTTAATAGCCTTGTGATCCTTTGAGGGGTCATGACCCCCAGTTTGAGAACTCCTGGATTAGATGGACCAGGGTCTCCTCCAGTCTGGCCAGCCTGATATCCCTTATGCAGTGTCTGTACAGTGCTTTGAGATCCTCAAAAGAAAGGTGCTATTTAACAAAAAGCATTGTCACGGATATTGACCCTGTACTGTGAATCTTGTTCCTTGTCTTTGCTGGTGCAGTAAATCCCAGCTTCCCCAGGGTGTGTTTGTTGTTTCACCTAGATGGATTATGAAGGTTTAACACGGCACAGCAGCAGGCCATGGAATAGGTACAGTGAGACAATAAAGAGATAAACAACGTAGCTCAGTTCTATTCACATACGTCCCTCACTTCGGACTCAGTCAGTCAGTCAGTCAACAAAACTCAGTCTCCCCCTGGGGATCAAATGCAGAAATAACCACTCCCCCCCTCACCCCCCCTCCCACACACTGCTCTAATGTAACACAAAGCCGCTGAGCCTGGATTCTCCCACTGAGACCCAAACTGCAGCACAGCTTACTAACAAGGGGTAAGGAGAAAAATGCACGTCTTAATACACCAGGCCCAGACAAACCTCGCTATTGACAGAAACGGAATAGAGGAAATCATCAAGGGGGCAGAGTAATAACCCAGCTCGGTGATAATCATAAGAGCCTGAACGCATCCACACAAAGCTGTGTAATGTATTTGTCCCTGATCTCATTCCTCGCTAGGTTCTGGTAATAGGGAGCTAGTGACTTGCTGAAGTCTAAAGAGCAGACGTGCTATGTTAAACACCAGAGCTGGCTCGCTGATCGGACCACACGTCTACTACTTCAGTCTTGTGCAGCCGCCTCATCAGGGCAAGCTGGTGACATCTCCCACACAACAAGAGACAGGTAGCCTTTGTCCTGCACAAACGAACCACAACCTGAACCTTCGCCCAAGACTCAGCACAAACATGAACCTTAACAGCGTCTGAGCACGTTTGATGAATGTATTTATTTTTCCATTTAGCTTATGCACATCTGGCTTCCCTCAGGAATGGAGGTACAAGAATACTAGGAGAGGGGGCAGTCTCCTGGCCTAGGTGAATTCTGAAACAGAAATCTCACGGGAGAGCCAGGTCTAATGAGAATTTCTCTTCCCAGGAGGCTTAGATGCCACAGATACAAATAAACACCTGACCAATCACGTGCTTATCTGACCTGACCCTCAGTCCAAACCAGCTTGAGGTTCATCTATTGGTGGTGGTTATAGCAGTGGTCTGTGTGCTTGGAGGCTATTGCAAAGGGGCTCTATAACTACTCTCTATATAGACCAGACAGTCAGAGAGACCAGAGAACTTTAATTAGTCAGTGCATATTTATAATTCACTACGGGGATGAATCATTTATATCACATTTAAAATCCTTAATATGTGTAGCTAGGCATATTAGCAGACAAGCAGGAAATGAGTGCTGTAGCACCAGGCAGGAATTATTCAAAGGGAGTGGTACTGCTCCTTGAATCGAGAAGCAGAGTGCTGTGCTCAAATTGGTTAAGGGGAAGAATAAAATGAAATATCAGTGAGTCTGCACCCTGCACACATCTATCACAAAACAACCAAGTCATACAGTACTAAGTAGGGACAAGAAAGCTAAGCACTCATCTACTGTAGTGCTTTGTATTTTTCAAGCACAGTACAAAAATTAACTAACTAATCATCCCAACACCTCCATGCTATTAGCTGATATTATTTACCCAAGAAACTGAGGGATGTAAGAGCTTTGTCCAAGGCCAGTCCATAGCAGAGGCAAGAGTGGAACTCGGGGATTCTTGGCTGTCAGCCTAAGATCCAGCCACTTGACAACACCAGCCCATGGCTCTGCTGAACTACAGCAATGCCAATTTTATTTATCTTTGGCTCCCCAGAGAAGACCTTCTCCATCTCCAGCAGGATGGCTCCACTGTTATTCAGCCAACATTTTCAAGTTGCCCCATACCCAAACAAGCCCAGCGTAGGCGTGTGGTGAGCCTTGGTAAGTCAGGGTTTGCGTGAGCAGAGACCTACATGCTTGTCCACGCATTGAGGGGTTTCCACATCTTTGCCAAGTTGCATGTTTATTGTGCCATTGATTTTAGAACATGTCTCGGGCTCTTGGGTTCAAAAATGTTAAGTTAATCTCCAGGACACAAATGCAAGCCAGGCACATGACTGACCAGACTTGACCCCCGTCCCCTCCCCAGCTCAACCTCCAATCATTGCCTCTCCCCAGATGTCTGCAGAAAGAAGTGAGTTTTGCAGCTCATGTGCAGGGGTAAGAAATCTGTCCCAGGGAGGGAGGAGGGGGAGTAAATTGTAAAGTAGAGGATCCCCCTCAGGGAATGCCCTCTCATCTCTAGTGCCTCTGCTAATTGCAACTGCATCGATATTACGCAAACAGAGAGAGGAACAGTCAGGTCCCAAACCATTTGGAGCTTTCTCTCTCAAACCCCACAAACCGCAGAATCCAGCTGGACGGCTATTGGCAGCCTGGACAGATGCTGGAGCCTAAGTGTAATGTGCTGTGTGCATAAGGCAGTGCTTAATAAGCACACAGCTGCATATCGCTCTAGCTACAGCTTTTGAATGGTCTTATCATTTAGCCCTGTGTTTCGAGGTGGCAAAGGCATGGGTAACCATGGCAAACTTGGGCACAGCTATGTACTCTGTTTGCAAATGTAGCAGACTCCATCACTGGGTCATGTGCACGGATTAAACTGATGATCTCTGAATTTAAATACATAAGCTGCTACTGCGTAAGCTAAGTAACCAGAGCTAACAGTTTAGAGGCAGCAGCAGACACATAAACCTCATTTCTTGCTTCAGCCACCGGAGAGGATAAAATACACATTTGGCCAGTGTATTAAACAAACAAAGACTTTTAAACAGCAACCATGGTATCTCAGCGAGTGCAGTGAGGTCGAGAATAACATGCTGCATTGACATGCGCTACCAACGACAAAGTATAACAAAGCACTTCATAAACTGTAGCTATACAACCCCAACTAAAATGCAGCCACCTCTGAGCTGGTACTGGCAGCTGCTTAACAGCTCACAGCAACACAAAACTCACTACCTGGCTGAGGACAAGAAATGAAGAATTACAGAGATCAAATATCGATAGCCAATTGAAACCACAGGGGACCATGAATGAGGGGCATATATAGGGTGACCATATTTTCCAAAGAAAAAACAGGATGGCTGGGACTCGCCTGAGCCACCCCCCTCCTGCTGCAGGGCTCGCCAGAGCTACCGCCCAGGGCTGGGGCTGACCACTCTCCCCCCACCCCCTGAGCTCCATGTCCCCTGCTCCCTGCGGCTGGGGCTCTCCCCAGCCTCCTGACGCATGTGGCTGGAGCTGACCACCCCCCACGCCCGACTCTGTGCCACCAGTTGCTGTGGCTGACCCCCTCCCAAACTCCGCCTTGCCAGCAGCTGGGGCTGACCCCAGCCCTCCCCGAGCTCCATGCCCCGCACCACCCACGGCTGGGGCTGACCCCCCCCCAAGCTCTGTGCTGCCTGTGACTCACCCCTCACCCCGAGCTCTGTGCCCCATGCTGCCTGCGGCTGGGGCTGAGCACATGAGCTCTGTGCTACCAGTGGCTGGGGCTGACTCCCCTGTCCCCTTCCCCCCGCACCTGAGATCAGCACCACTTGCAGCTGTGGCTGGGGCTAACTCCTGAGCCCAGCTGCGCAGCACCTAGCTTTGCTGCTCCCTCCAATGCTCCTCCGCACCCCCCCGTAGAGGTCGCGCCCAGTTTTTTTGGTAAACTGGGTATTTCTTTGTTTGCTTTTGTCAACTGATCAGTTGGGAAGAGCAAATGGGACAAATGCCCAGTTTTGTCAGACAAGTCGGGGTGGCCGGAACAGAGCTTAAAAACGGGACTGTCCCGGCCAAAACTGGACGTATGGTCACCCTAGGCAGATAGGCCATTCCTACTGTTGTTTCAAGCAGTTGGACTGTACTTACGTTGCCTGTGTGAGTCAGTAGAACAGGCTTAAATGAAAATGGCTCCAATTACTCCCAGACATAACAAAGCAAGGGCAGTTCGGTACCACATGCAAGGGTCCCCTAAAATGGGTTGTGATCCACTCATTCGGAGTCCTGTGTTGCTCCTGTATGCAGTACACCCATTCCTAAACTGGTTGTAACATCAGCCCTTTGCATTCAAAATGTTGGTGAGACTCGATGACGGCGGCTAACGCGAGGCAGCAGCGGCTGTTCCAGACAAAAGACAGCGAAGGAAATGTCTTTTGTAAAACAAGCTGACAGTCCTGCTGATGAAGAGCTGTCCCCAGGCTGATTTATTAAACATCAGAATTCAGCGGCTCATCCCTCTTTGTGGTGCTAAAAGGCGCCGGAGCAACGTGGAACGAGAGAGGAAAAAGTATTTTTTACATCTGATTATACAGAGCAGGCCATCTCCCTCCCATTGTGAAGGAGGGGAAACTTACATACTAAATGATGCAGTTTAATTAATCCCATCTGCAACTCCATGTGGCAAACTGATGAGACAAAACTTTGTAGAAAAGTCACTAGGCAAAGAGTTAACTGTAAGGAGCATGTTGATGAAAATACAGGAGTTCCGTCTTTCCTTTCTAACACCCACCTGTAGTAGGAAGAGGGCCTGAAACATAAGCCCATGTATCAGAGGCCTGGTCTGAGGCCTGGGCTAAAGTAGTCAAAACTTTGCTGATATAAAGCAAAGTTAAGTTGTGAGCAAGAGGCAGGCCCTGCTCACAGAATCTGGTAAGAACAGGGCTAATAGTGCAGAAATACACATTTCTAAGGCCTGGTCTACACTACGAGTTTAGGTCGAATTTAGCAGCGTTAAATCGAATTAAGCCTGGACACGTCCACACGACAAAGCCCTTTTTTTTCGACTTAAAGGGCCCTTTAAACCGGTTTCTTTACTCCACCTCCGACGAGGGGATCAGCGCTAAAATCGGCCTTTGCGGGTCGGATTTGGGGTAGTGTGGACAGAATTCGACGTTATTGGCCTCCGGGAGCTATCCCACAGTGCTTCATTGTGACCGCTCTGGACAGCACTCTCAACTCAGATGCACTGACCAGATAGACAGGAAAAGCCCCCGATCTTTTGAATTTCATTTCCTGTTTGCCCAGCATGGAGAGCACAGGTGACCACGCAGAGCTCATCAGCACAGGTAACCATGATGGAGTCCCAGGATCGCAAAAGAGCTCCAGCATGGACAGAACGGGAGGTACGGGATCTGCTCGCCATATGGGGAGATGAATCAGTGTTAGCTGAACTCCGTAGCAGTAAACGAAATGGCAAAATATTAGAAAAAGGCTCAAAGGCCATGAAGGACAGAGGCCATAACAGGGATGCACAGCAGTGTCGCGTGAAAATTAAGGCGCTAAGGCAAGCCGACCACAAAGCCAGAGAGGTAAACAGAAGGTCTGGGGCAGAGCCGCAAACATGCCGCTTCTACGCAGAGCTGCATGCCATGCTAGGGGGTGCAGCCACCACTACCCCAACCGTGTGCTTTGAATCCATCAATGGAGAATCACGCAACAAGGAAGTGGGTTCGGGGTACGAGGAAGATGATGATGAAGACAATGAAGATAGCTCACAGCAAGGAAGCGGAGAAACCGGTTTCCCCAACAGCCAGGATATGTTTATCACCCTGGACCTGGAACCAGTAACCCCCGAACTTAGCCAAGGCGTGCTCCCAGACCCTGAGGGCACACAAGGGACCTCTGGTGAGTGTACCTTTGTAAATATTACACATAGTTTAAAAGCAAGCATGTTTAATGATTAATTTGCCCTGGCAATCGCGGCCAGTACAGCTACTGGAAAAGTCTGTTAACGTGTATGGGGATGGAGCAGAAATCCTCCAGGGACATCTCCAGAAAGCTCTCCTTCATGTACTCCCAAAGCCTTTGCAAAAGGTTTCTGGGGAGGGCTGCCTTATCCCGTCCGCCATGGTAGGACACTTTACCACGCCAGGCCAGTAGCACGTAGTCTGGAATCATTGCATAACAAAGCATGGCAGCGTATGGTCCCGGTGTTTGCTGGCATGCAGACAACATCCATTCCTTATCTCTCTTTGTTATCCTCAGGAGAGTGATATCATTCATGGTCACCTGGTTGAAATGGGGTGATTTTATTAAAGGGACATTCAGAGGTGCTCGTACTTGCTCGGCTGAACAGAAATGTTCCCCACTGTTAGCCACGAGGTGGGGGGAGGGGTGAAGTGATCATCCCAGAGAAGTGTGTGTGTGTGGGGGGGTTAGTTGGGTTTGTGCTGCATGTTAACCCGGAAACCACAGCCCCTCCTTTTACATTGCAAACCCATTTTAAATGGCCAACCCAACAGGTGCTTGGTATGGGAAATGAGGGCGCTACTGTTTGAAACCATTCCCACATGTTAAGAAGGCTAAAAAAGCCAAAAGACTGTGGCTTACCATGGCTGCCTGCAAGCCGAAATTTGTTGCCTGGCACTGCGTGAGTGATCTTTCACACCAAACCGGCAGGCCCTCAATATAAGAGGAAAAATGCGACCTTGTAACGAAAGCACATGTGCTGTGTAATATGAACAGCAAAATTTAACATGAAAGAGTGTACCCATTGTTCTCTAAAATGTGTCTTTTTTAACCACCTCTCCCTTCTCCTCCACCAGCTGCAAATGTTTCTCCTTCACAGAGGCTAGTGAAGATTAGAAGGAGAAAACGGCAGACTCGGGATGATATGTTCTCGGAGCTCTAAATGTCCTCCCATGCTGACAGAGCACAGGAGAATGCGTGGAGGCAGTCAATGTCAGAATGCAAAAAAGCACAATATGAACGAGAGGAGAGGTGGCGGGCTGAATCGCGGGCTGAAGAGAGCAAGTGGCGGGCTGAAGAGGATAGGTGGCGTCAGCTTGCTGACAGAAGGCAAGAGTCAATGCTCCAGCTGCTGGAACATCAAACTGATATGCTCCAGCGTATGGTTGAGCTGCAGGAAAGACAGCAGGAGCAGAGACTGCCGCGACAGCCCCTGTGTAACCAACAGCCCTCCTCCCCAAGTTCCATAGCCTCCTCTCCTAGACGGCCAAGAACGCGGTGGGGAGGGCCTCTGGCCACCCAGTCACTCCACCTCAGATGATTGCCCGAGCATCAGAAGGCTGGCCTTCAATAAGTGTTAAAGTTTTAAAGTTTTAAACTGCAGTGTGTCCTTTTCCTTCCCTCTTCCTCTACCCCTCACGGGCTACCTTGGCAGTTATCCCCCTAGTTGTGTGATGAATTAATAAAGAATGCATGAATGTGAAGTAACAATGACTTTATTGCCTCTGCAAGCGGTGCTCGAATGGGGGAGGGGAGGGTGGTTAGTTTACAGGGAAGTAGAGTGAACCGGGGGGTGGAGGGGCGGAGGGTTCATCAAGGAGAAACAAACAGAAGTTTCACACCATAGCCTGGCCAGTCACAAAACTCGTTTTCAAAGCTTCTCTGATGCACACCGCACCCTGCTGTACTCTTCTAACTGCCCTGGTGTCTGGCTGCGCGTAATCAGCGGCCAGGCGATTTGCCTCAACCTCCCACCCCGCCATAAATGTCTCCCCCTTACTCTCACAGACATTGTGGAGCGCACAGCAAGCAGCAATAACAATTGGAATATTGGGTTCGCTGAGGTCTATCTGAGTCAGTAAACTGCGCCAGTGCACTTTTAAACGTCCAAATGCACATTCCACCACCATTCGGCACTTGCTCAGCCTATAGTTGAACAGGTCCTGACTACTGTCCAGGCTGCCTGTGTACGGCTTCATGAGCCATGGCATTAAGGGGTAGGCTGGGTCCCCAAGGATAACGATAGGCATTTCAACATCCCCAACAGTTATTTTCTGGTCCAGGAAGAAAGTCCCTTCCTCCAGCTTTTGAAACAGACCAGAGTTCCTGAAGACGCGAGCATCATGTACTTTTCCCGGCCATCCCACGTTGATGGTAGTGAAACGTCCCTTGTGATCCATCAGGGCTTGCAGCAGCATTGAAAAGTACCCCTTGCAGTTTATGTACTCGGTGGTGCTCCGGTGACAAGATAGGGATATAGGTTCCGTCTATCGCCCCACCACAGTTTGGGAATCCCATTGCAGCAATGCCATCCACTATGGCCTGCACGTTTCCCAGAGTCACTACCCTTGATATCAGCAGATCTTTGATTGCGTTGGCTACTTGGATCACAGCAGCCCCCACAGTAGATTTGCCCACTCCAAATTGATTCCCGACTGACCGGTAGCTGTCTGGCGTTGCAAGCGTCCACAGGGCTATCGCCACTTGCTTCTCAACTGTGAGGGCTGCTCTCATCCTGGTATTCTGGTGCTTCAGGGCAGGGGAAAGCAAGTCACAAAGTTCCATGAAAGTGCCCTTACGCATGTGAAAGTTTCACAGCCACTGGGAATCGTCCCACACCTGCAACATGATGCAGTCCCACCAGTCTGTGCTTGTTTCCCGGGCCCAGAATCAGCATTCCATGCCATGAACCTGCCCCAGTAACACCATGATTTGCACATTGCTTGGGCCTGTACTTTGTGAGAGGTCTATGTCCATGTCAATTTCCTCATCACTCTCGTCGCCACGCTGCAATCGCTGCAATCGCCTCCTCGCCTGGTTTTGCTTTGGCATGTTCTGGCTCTGCATATACTCCAGGACAATGCGCGTGGTGTTCATAGTGCTCATAATTGCCGCGGTGATCTGAGCGGGCTCCATGATCCCAGTGCTATGGCGTCTGGGCTGAAAAAAGGCACGAAACTATTGTCTGATGGAGGGAGGGAGGGGCGAGTGACGACATGGCTTACAGGTACAGGGAATTAAAATCAACAAACGTGGCTGTGCATCAGGGAGAAACACAAACAACTGTCACACAGAATGGTCCCCCCAAAGATTGAACTCAAAACCCTGGGTTTAGCAGGCCATTAATTTCACGGAGGGAGGGGAAAGCAAATGAATACAGAACAAATCTGGTCCATCTATTTTTTACATCTTAAGCTGCCAGCAGACGGTGCAGCATGACTGATAGCCATCGGCATCTTCTGGGTGCTTGGCAGAAGATGCTGTACTACAACTGCTAGCCATCATCGTCAAGACAGTTCAATAGGACTGTCGGCAGGACTGAGTCTCCAGGAGACAAAACATGTCTGCCCAGGTGCCTCTGATCGAACTCACTGAGGAATACGACGATGATGGATACCAGTCGTAATACACCATCTACTGCCAAAAGGCAAGGAGCTGCTGCTGTATAGCAATGCAGCCCTACGTCTGCCAGCACCAGATAGTCGATGACAGCTACCGTCTGCTGCCAAAAGGCAATTAGCTGCTGCTGTATAGCAATGCAGTACCACGTTTGCCGGCACCCAGATGACATATGGTGACGGTGAGCTGAGCTGAACTGAGCGGGCTCCATGCTTGCCGTGGTATGTTGTCTGCACAGGTAACCCAGGTAAAAAGGCATGACTCGATTGTCTGCTGTTGCTCTGACAGAGTGAGAGGGGCCTGACGACATATACCCAGAACCCCCCGCAACACTGTTTTTGCATCATTCAGGCATTGGGATCTCAACCCAGAATTCCAATGGGCGGCAGAGACTGTGGGAACTGTGGGATAGCTACCCACAGTGCAACACTCCAGAAGTCGATGCTAGCCTCGGTACTGTGGACGCAGTCCGCTGACTTAATGCACTTAGAGCATTTTATGTAGGGACACACACAATCAACTGTATAAAACCAATTTCTATAAAACCGGCTTCTATAAATTCGACCTAATTTCATAGTGTAGACATACCCTAAGTAGTGCTAGGCACAAGGATATATATGGAAACACATTCCAGAAAGATGGTACCAGAATACCTTGATACCAGCACATTCCTCAAAGATAACAGGAACACACTGACCCATCCTAAAGATAAGGTCAGGATGACAGCATGATGGATAGAGATGTTTTGATCAAACCAACATGTACAAGGCAATTGATGGCACCCTAATGCGTCAGAAGCAATACATAACTTGTTTGTATTGGTGTATAAAGATGCATCTCAGAGGGAGTGTCTTTGGCCAGCCAAGGAGGGAATGGAAAATCCCGCCCTTGACTGAGCTGTGTCCATTGTCACAAGCATAGAAGTGCTAGTATAACTGTAGACATTGATCCAAGGAGCTAGGACCATGCTTCATTGACAATAAACCTGGCTGGGTGCCTTCATACCTTAGTGGGTCTTGTGGTCATTGACCAGTTCACTTAAGGTCTGCTGTGCCAGATGTCTGTGCAGAGCTGGGATGGCACACAGGGGAACACACACACGCAGCCAAACATCTGACGACACCACCCGCCCATCATCTGTCCAGACCACGAGCATACCAATCTCACCTAGCTTCTTTGCAACCCAGGAAAGTTACAGCTAGTCATGTTATTTGTTGTGAGCAATCTATTCATCACACATGGCCCTTTTTAGTTTGTGAACTTTTCCCAAATATTTCTATTACTGATAAATGTTCTGACAGTTTCCACAAACTTATTTGGCGATATGGGCTCTCTAAATTCCTCCTTGAAGTATCTGTTAATAGGAATTCAGGATTCAGGTGGTGCAGCTGATCACGCAAGGTCTTGTCTTCACTGCAGACTTAAATGGGGTTCAGCTCAAGGTGAGGCACTGGAAGGCCAAAGATAAGGTTAAGAAATCTGGTGCTGCCCCAACACCCTGTCTGGTTTATGATGAGCTGAGTGTGTTCTGAGCAGTGCCCCAAGCACGCAGCCCCAGATCAGTACAGGTTCATCTGCAGAACCAGGAGTATGCCCAGAGTCAACCAGTCCCCCTTCAGTGGTGTTCACCAGCAACCCTCTCATATGCAGCGAAGGACCCAGACTGCCCCTGGCCTTTGCACAGGTGTACATGGTCAGAGAAGGCAAGGAACCTTCCCTCTTCATTTTCACGCCTGTGTCAGGGCTCATGTAGCCATAAGGGGGTAGGCTATGCTGTGCTCCCGCTTCCCCTTTGCAATAGCCTGAGGAGTGGCACAGGTGTCATCCTAAAGGAGGCTGCCACTCTGCACCGCGCCCATCCAAGGGCACAGTCTGGGCTACCCTGTGTCAACATCCCATGGCTGTGCAATGTGTGCTGGTAAATAGCTTCTGACAGGCCAGGAGCGGGAGCGGTTGGTATGCGTGTTGAACACCACTCTTGTCAAGTCAACTGAGCGTCCCTTTGCATCAGCACTCCTCTGCCAGGGAGGAGGCAGAATTCAGCACCTTGGAGCCAGGTGTCCTGGCTGAGTAAATGCAGAGCTGTTGCGATAAGGCACGTCAGGCACTGATCCTGGGTGACAGACTGAAATGAGCCCGAGCTCATTACAAGCTAATTCTCATGTTTGCCTCTCTCTCTTTTTGGAAATCCATTACATCATGCCCTTGACAAACTGGTATGACCCTTAGGGGGTCTATGCTATTGAGTAAGACACCTGGCTACACGCATCTGAATTCTGTGAAAAAAATCCATGGACAAAGAAACCGAGGACTTCCATTGAAATACCTGTGCTAACTTAAACTCTTCCCTGAACTTACAAGTGAAAGGAAAGCCCTGGGGCCAGGTTCTGCCTTGCCCTTCTGCCATCCTATACGCTCTCTCTGCACCAGTGTGGAGCCCACAGGAGGCTAGATATCCCCTGTTTGGAGGCTGATTGAAGAATCCCTAAATTACACCTGGCTGCTCATGGCCCCAATGGGTCTTGCAGCAGCTGAAGAATCGCTTGGCAGAGGGATTGCCCTGGATACAGCCCTCCCACCCCTAGAACACCACACACCCCAACCAGCACCCTCAAGAATCTCAGCCCAGGGCTCTTGTATGCGGAGGAAGCCCTTGGGTAGTATCTGTGACATGCTGCTGGGATGCCCAGAATTGTAAGTTACTATGTTACCCTTCTCAGCCTCAACAAGGGAGAGCTTTGCTGGTACTAAGCTGTCAGCTCCTTGACACACCCATTTGTCTGCCCTGCCAGAGAACTCTACAGTCCCTTGCCATTCCAAACCTTGGCTAGTAGGTAACAATCAGTGAGCCCCAGTTCCCAAGTTCCTGTGAGACAGCTCTCCGCAGTGCGCAGATTTTTCTTACTCACAAAACCTTACCTAGTTCACTGCTCCTTTAAAGAGTCAGTACACAGCAGCTTTCTACCTTAACTGGGGTTAACAGACACTGTATTGGAATCAAAACACGGAGATGGTTTATAGTCAAAGTAAAGCACATTTATTAATAAAGGACAGAGGTTTAATTGATATCATGTATTAGGAATAAAGATATCCATGGTAACAAACAAACAAAAGAAAGAAAACACTCTAAGACTTCAATCTAATTTAACAAATTAGAATCTTTTGCTGAAAGAAGTTTTTCTCACCAGTCTTTCTTCCAGCAGGGCAAACCAGTTTTTTAGTCAGGACCCTTCACAGAGCTCAAAGTGCTCAGTTTCTTTGTCCCTTGGGTGAAGGATAAATTAGGGGTTCTCTCCCCCTCTCTTTATAGGCCAGTAAACCTTTTAAATGTATTAGTCTGAAGCCCAACCCCAGATAAAGTTCCTTCCCACTGCTGTGTGTAGATGCCATGCTGGCTTCTCCCCTGCTGGTGATTCCTACAATGCAAATGATCTCCCTGCAGTATCTGATACCCATTGTCTTCTGACCACACCTGGCTTGATTTACATAGGACACAGACACAAGTAGGCAGAACCTCATTCCTTTGTCTAGGACTGGATACCTTATGCCCTGCCTGCTACACATTTTAAGAACATAATTTTCAGCACATATTTGTAATTTTCCATACATCCCCCGTACATACACCACACAATAATATTAATGACCAGCGTGTTACCAGTTCACATCTGGTACCTTGCATGTCACCTTTTAGATACAGATTATGAGAAAAGTGAATTGGGGTGCACAGAGTTGGTCAGACCAGCAGAAATTCCCTGCTAGATACTAGGGAGCCCTTTGCCTTCTGGCATATTGGCTATGCTGATACAGAGGATCTACAAAGAGCTGTGAGCCCTCCTGGATAATGGCACTGTGACCCTAAGGCAGGGGAGAATTCTTCCCTTTGCACAGGTGTAAGTGGTGCAAGTGGTGCAAGACCACACCAGGTGCAAGCAGTGGAGAATCTGGCCCCATAGTCTCAGTAACCGAGAGAAGCATTCAGTTACCTCTTTTGCATTTCATTTTTTAAATCATAAATCTCTTCACTCTGATTCCAATTTGGATCACCATATGTCTCTCTTTAAGCAATGCTGGTCACTTGGGGATAACCCACAGTGCTGCATATGGAAGATTTAGAAACCACCAGCTTTAATTTCAGAGTTTATGAAACAAACAGAAGCGGTTCCAAGGCATGAAAGAGATCAAAAGGGCAGCATGCAGACAGCTCAGTACAATGTACAAAGCAATTCTAATTAGCATAAAGGTGCAAGATCAGATAAACAAGTTTGCCTTTTCAAATGACCCCAAAGCACTTCTCCTTCAGGGGAACCCAGCAGCTCCCACACAATCCATTTTAGACCACCTGCATATGTGCCAAAACTCATTAAGCCTATGAAGTGCTGGATTGAAATAGTCTTCGGAATAAGTATCTAACAGCTACTTAGCTGTAAGTTTTTCCCTCATCTATTGTATTTCCTCTTTTTTTTAAAAAAAAGAAAAGGAGGTGGGATGGTGGTGAAAGGAGCCAGACCGACACCACACTAGGGGATTTGGTGCTCTGCTTATCCATAGATTAGGTACCACGTTGGTGCAGAAATTGGACTACACTTAACTTACACCGGCAGAGTTATGTCGGTCGGGAGCATGAAAAAACCAGATCTGCGAGGGACAGAGCTATGTCGGCAGCTCCCCCCGCCCAGTGTATACACAGCTATGCCACCATGAGTGTGCTTCTGTCAACATAGCCAACATCAGTCGGGGAGGCGGTGTTTCTACGCAGGCAGAAAAACTCCTTCCATCGCTGTATGCTTGCATCTACACTAGGGGGCCATGCTGGCATAGCTATGCAGACAGACTCTATAGCAGTTGTTCTCAACCTATTCGTCATTGTGGGCCACCGAGGCAGCCCACAATGTGTTACCTGGGCCACAAGTTGAGAACCACAGTGCGTCCCCGTCCCCCCCCGGAATCTTCCTACAGACCCCTATGCCCAGCGCCTCCCACCCAGAAACCCCTCCACAGAGTGGGGCCAGGAGTGGAGCTCTGGGTGGAGCACTGGGCAGCAGGGACTCCGACCCCGGACCCTGCCGTACAGGGCTGTGTGGGAGCCCCGACCCTAGACCCAACTGCACGGTCAGGAGGCAGCCCGGACCTGGACCCCGTGGAGCCGGCCGGCAGCCCCGACGCTGACCATGGCCCTTAACTCTGTGGGGCAGCCCCAGATTACGGACTCTGCGGGGCCAGCAAGCCCAGACCCTGGCGGCCAGGCAGCCAGGAACCTGGACCACACCGCATGGCCCAGTGGCCTGTAGCACACAGCTCTTGCCCTTATGCTTGAACCTTGACCTGGAGAGGCTGCTGCCCTGTCCTTCCTGGCCCAGATACCTGGTCAGCCACAGCCCATGTATTTTAAACCCTCCAGAGCCTGCAGGAGTGAGAGGCTCTAGAGCCTCTGGCCATGCCATGCTGCCATGGGCTTCTCCGGGGATGGAGCCAGCTGGGTTCTGCCACCCACTCCCCTAAGCAAGTCAGTCACTTTCTGCCCGACACAGGCAGAATAGTAACCTGGAGGTGAAAGCTCCCGTATCCTATTCCCATTCCCTGAGCCATCTAGTGCCCCTATTTACTTCAAGGTAAAGTAATAGGGGAACCTGCCACAGTGAAACAAGAAAAGCAAGTGTTTAGGGGCAGTTTCCTGCCTCCCAGCCTGTGTAGCCACAGAGGACCCCCAGTGCAGCAGAAAGGGCCAGTCCTGAAGTGCTGGAAGGAGGGGGGAGAACTTCTGGAGAATGCCACCTTTCTGGAGGACTCAAACAAAGTGACATGAGGGTTTCCCCTACAACCTGTAGAGATTTGCAGTGAGGTTTAGGGGAGGGATAGGAGGAAGAGTGTATGTGGCCAGCGGATCCTTTCTTACTTGTTCATTTAGATCAAGTCCTTGCCCAGTGCCTCAAGCCTGGTTGCTTGGGCTTGCTATGTAGGCAGGGGGTAAAGAGGGAGAACTGGAGCATACAGTGCAAAGGGAAGCTGTGATTGCAGCACATGTAGGCAGACGTACTGGAGCTAGCTTTAATCTAGTTAGTGGCAGATGCTTGAGTATGCACCGAGGGTCGTGGGCGTGCAGGCTTTGCCACAATTGTCACTCAAGCTAGGATTGATGAAGCTAGATCAAATCTAGCTTGGCGACATTTACACATGCTGCAATTGCACTTCCAGATTGCAATCTAGACATCATTTCTATGTTAAGGACCAGTCCAGGAGTTTGGGACTCCATATGTGCCTTTAAAATGCAGTCATTAGTTAATTGCACATGTGCAGCCAATGCAACAAGGAAGGGAAATCAAACAGCAGTAATGGAGATCAGAATTTGGCCCATAATCCATCCTGTTTCTCACCATCAACATTATTTTTGTAAAGGAAAAAAAGCCTTTGGTTGTAATTTCCTAATAGCAGCAAATAGGTGTGAGCACAATAAGGCATGGACCTCGTCCCAGGCTTCCAAAATTAAGGACTACAGCATTTTATTTGGCAGAATTACAGGAAGATTTTTTTACATTAAGAGAATAGTGAAATGAAATGAGAAGGGGCCGTCCCTTTTGAAACTTTTTTTGTTCATGCTTTTTACTGAGACAAAGATGTTCAGCAGAGAGAGGGGAGAAAGATCCAGTTCAGAGAAAAATCAAGATTAAACCATGAAACAAAACTCAGTCCAAAAAATGACATTCACTCCCCCTCCACCCACACACCTATATTATTTTCTACTTTCTCTGGCCTATTCCATACCTTGGCTGAAATCCTGGCCCCACTGAAGTCCACGGAGAAAGTCCAAACTTTCATCCATGGCCAGGATGGATGCAGCAGCTAGGACCAGAAAGCTTGTGATGGAAAGCATGTTCTAGTGATATTCCTGTCCCCGTTAACAAGAACGAATCCAGTCTTTACCTAAGCAAAGCTTCCATTGACTCCATGTGATGGGGTCAACAAACCCCACGTAAAATACAGGCAGAAAAGGGTTAAGAACAGTGGTGGATTTAGAGTTAGTGGGGACCTGGGCGCAGCTTTATTTTTGGGGGCCTGCCTCAGGGACCCAGCCAAGAAAAAGAACATTCTCTCTTATCTCCCCCCAATTTTCATTCTTTTTTCTTCACCCTCCTCCTATATTATAAGTAATGGGAAGTAAATGAAAATAAAGTGAGGTACCTTGATTGGGGCAGGGAGTTGGGGTGCAGGAAGGGGTGGGGGGGCGGGCTCTGGGAGGACATTTGGGTGCAGGCTCTGGGCTGGGGCAGGGAGTTGGGGTGTGGGAGGGGGTGAGGGGTGCGGGCTCTGGGAGGAAGTTTGGGTGCAGGGTTCAGGCTCTGGGCTGGGGCAGGGGGTTGGGGTGCAAGAGGGGGGCAGGGGGCACCGCTTACCTCGGGCAGCACAGCTCCCAAAGTGATTGGCACACACACCCTTCGGGCAGCGTGGGGGGAGGGGAGTCAGGGGGGTCTCCACGCACCGCTGTCCGCAAGCGCCACCCCCGCAGCTCCCATTGGCCACAGTTCCTGGCCAATGGGAGCTGCGAAGTAGGCACTCGGGCAGCTCATGGAGAGACACACACACACACGGCTGTAGGGACACGCCGGCAGCTTCTGGGAGCAGCACTGCGTGGAGGGAGGGAAGCAGAGTGAGCAGGGAGCCACCTTAGCCCTGCTGCTGGCACGTCTCTGCGCACCCCTTGGGAGGAGGGGAGCAGCAGGTCTCCATTCCCTGTCTGGGGCGGGGGCAGTGCATGGAGCTGCCCTTCCCCCCCTGCCAGGGGTCCACAGACACGTGCCAGCAGCCAGTTGCTTCTGGGAGCAGCGTGGGGCCACCGGCCACGGCATGCAGACAGCCTGCCTGCCTGAGCCCTGCTGCACCGCTGGCCGGGACTCAGGGGCAGGTTGTCAGATATTTGTCCTGCATTATGGGGACCCCGCTGTTGTTAGGGACCCCGTGCTACTGCATGGTTTGTTTCATGGTAAATCCGCTCCTGGTTAAGAACGCCCCCTGCCTGCAGTCAGCCAGACATGCCAGTTATGGAGAGACACACCCAGTTGCAGTGACTAGTAATGAGGGCAAGCCCAAGACAGGAACAGAAGAGGTTGAAGCATTTGGGACGGCTGAGGAGCAACAACTCTCAGCCAACAGAGTGAGACACTCCAATTAAAACATAAATTTCTGTGCCTAGATGAGAAGGGCCCCTCTGTAGTAATCGGGTTGCCAGTCAGCTGTAGAAAGTATTCTCAGCCTGTCTTCACAACTCAGAATATTTTCCGGACATCCAGGAGATTCAAATAAACTGTCTAGTGGCAGGAGTCATTCTTGTGGTCAACGCCCTGAATCTGAGCTGCTGTGTAGCTGACTGGTGAGTATGCTCAAACCATACCATCAATAGAGGGCCCCTTAATGCATTGACATCAGATACCCAACTGCAAACATACTCGAGAATCTAATCTATATATTGTGCATGGTGATTCCTTTGTGAAATTCCTACAGGCTGGGATGCGGGAAGGAGTTTTGGGGGTGGACACAAGGAGCACAAAGGACTCAAAGTGGAAGAGACCAAGGTAAATAGCATGTTCTAATAATTCAGCAAAATGCTGAATAGTTTCTGTGAGGTACAGAGCATCCTGAATGACCACTGAAGTCAGGGGAAGCTGCACTGGGCAGTTCACAGGATTAGGTCTTTACCTCCAGTAAACTGAAAGTTCCCTCCTCCACGGCATGCTGTTAGAACAGTCCCTCTGGGGGGGATTTTGCTTTTTCCCATCCTGGTCTTGGATCAAAATGGTGAGGAGAAAAACTGCAGAGACCCTAAAAACAAAGCAGGTTCCACCGAGTTTCCAGCTTGGTTTAAGTGTTCACTGAACTTTCAGGACAGTTCGCCTTTATGGGTAAGACATGTTGCCAGCCTTGCAGCAGTTACAGTACTTAGAAGATAGTTTCTCACAGATACCATAGAAAGTCTTTATTCCCGGAAGCCTGCATGAAATAGAGCCCACAGCACCAATTCTCTCACTATAGCTGCCCCCCAAGGCAATTCAATACCATTCCATTTATATCCAGTTCCTGTGATTTTTTCATCTCCTTTTCCAGAACCCACCTGAGGCATTTTGCCATAGTGCTCCCCAGCTCAAGTTCACTCAGACTCATAGTGACACCCAGGGCTGTACACAGACTGACTAGGATGGAGTCACTGAGTGGAGGAAATGCTTAGGAAGGGCCAGATTTTCAAAACATCTCAACTTCTGACTGACACAGGTTGATAGGTTCTTTCTCCCTCCTCGGTCACTGCACTTTCTTCAGTACTATTCCTGTATATAGGTATAAAGGAATTCAATATTTAAAGCCACTATTTAGATCAGTCTTTCTGTTGTAAATGAGCCACAAAACATCAGATTAGGATCAAGATCCCCCTAGTGTAAACTAGGCTGCAGCAGAAAATGTGTCCAAGAGCTGGTCCAAGGTTCTAGCTCCCACCTTCTGCCTGGCTGAGTGCAGCCCTACTAGTGGGCAGAGGTATAGCTGATCAGTAGAACTGGAACCAGAGGGCCCATCTTCCGGGGGGGGGGGGGGCAGGAATTATTAAGGGGACACTAGGGGAACAGGGAACACGGGGAGTTGAGCTGGAAGCAGGTCAGTTACGTGGACAGAGCAGTGCACAGGGTTCAGTAAAGTGCCACTTGTTCCACTTAATCTGCATTCAGAGTCACTCTTTGCAAATGAAGCAGCAGGCTGCCTGGAGAGGACTATGCCCATGATAGCCTTTAGCTCTGCTGCTCTGCCCTGAACAATGGCCTTCATGTAGATTCCCAGTGGTAGTTTAAACCTGCCCTTCATGCCAGAATCCCTAAGGCAGGCCAGCACCTCATTCCCTGACAGGACAGTTCCCCCAGGGCGCAGTGGCCCACCGGTGTAGCTCGGGCGGGGGTGAATCAAGCCTTCCGCACCGAACCCTCCCGTAAAAGCCACATCTGATCTAGCGAACAAATATTGCCTCGGCCCAATTATGGAATTCTCTGGACCAGAATAATCTGACCTATGGAGACATACAAAGCAACAGCCAGAGTTCTGCTGGCTATAAATACCCCTCTGTAATTAACATTGCTTGGCACGAAAAGCTGCCTTTGAGGATCAGTTCTTCTCCGCTGTTGTTCCTTAATTGCCTCTTTAGAGCTTTCTGCATCATGACTGGTGCCAGTGCAGGAGAGCTGATGCAGCCTTTTCCAGAAAGCCTGAGCTCAGCACTGGCCTCGGTGTGCTGGGGTGCTAATTAGGATGATGGTCAATCACCGGGATTGTGATTGCTGAATAACGAGCAGTTTCCCAGGCAAAGGCCACAGATCATGAGCATTTCCCACTGTGTTCCCAGTTTCCATTGCATCAGCCATATTGAAAACAGAAATCAACCCACAAAACCTCCCAGAAAAGGCCAGGCCTTGAAACGGCATCTGCAAAAAGCAGCTTCGTGGTGGTGATTACCAGGGGGGCCGGAGTTTGCAGGCAAACATCAGAAAATGTCAGCGCAGATGGAGATTAAGCCTTCTCCACCTAACGTCAAAATTGCCATCTGCTTCTCTCCAATACAGCCTTAATCAGATTTACTCGGCAAGGCATATGCACAGGGGGCTGAGTGCTCAGGCAGTCATGTCCTTCCTGAGCACTCGCATGGAGATACAGAGGAAGACAGGAAATCTTCATCTTGACAGTTTCCCTGTTAAGGTTCTGTGTGGCTTCTATCATCATTATCTCTTGAAAGAGATGCCTCACTAGGAACATGAAGTGTGTTGCTGTGGGATTGCTGTGTGCATTACGATGAAGGCAACTACTGTAGACCTGTTACTTGCCAATCAACTTGGCCTTAAATAACTTGTTTTGTTTGTTTAAGTTTTTTTTAAAAAAAGAAAGCTTTTATTTGATGTTATTTTAACTGGCATCTGTTCAGGCTCCCATTGGCTTATCCCGTGCTTTCATTCTTGAGTGTAATATACTCAGGAACAAAAATTTTGCAGTACAAGGGGGAATGCAAATAGGCTCAAACAAACCAATTTGGAACTGACCTGAACATTTGATCCAAACTCAGAGTGAACCATGGAAACTTTCCTTCTTTCAACTTCCAAAAATATTCAGGTATTTGCTGTTGCTGATTTTCCTTTGTTGTTTTACGTTCTGCTACACATCCTGGTTTTCACTGGAACAAGAAGTATCCAAATTAGGGCTGTCAAGTGATTAAAAAAATTAATCGCAATTAAGCACACTGTTAAACAATAATAGAATTTAAATATTTTTTGGATGTTTTCTACATTTTCAAATATATTTATTTCCATTACAATGAGAAGACAAAGTGTACAGTGCTCAGTTTATATTTATTTTTATTACAAATATTTGCACTGTGAAAAACAAAAACAGTATTTTTCAATTCCCCCATTGCAAGTACTGTAGTCCAACCTCTTTATCATGAAAGTTGAATTTGCAAATGTAGAATTATGTAAAAAGAAAACTGCACTCAAAAATAAACCCATGTAAAACTTTAGAGCCTACAAGTCTATTCAGTCCTACTTCTTGTCCAATCACTCAGACAAACAAGTTTGCTTACATTTGCAGGAGATAATGCTGCCCGCTTCTTGTTTACAATGTCACCTGAAATTGAGAACAGGTGTTCACATGGCACTGTTGTAGCCAGTGTCACAAGATATTTACATGCCAAATGCCCTAAAGATTCATATGTCCCTTCACGCTTCAACCACCATTCCAGGGGACATGCGTCCATGCTGATGACGGGTTCTGCTCGATAATGATGCAAAGCAGTACAGTCCGACGCATGTTCATTTTCATCACCTGAGTCAGAGGCCACCAGCAGAAGGTTGGTTTTCTTTTTTGGTGGTTCGGGTTCTATAGTTTCCACATCGGAGTGTTGCTCTTTTAAGACTTCTGAAAGCATGCTCCTCACCTCGTCCCTCTCAGATTTTGGAAGGCACTTCAGATTCTTAAACCTTGGGTTGAGTGCCATAGTTATCTTTAGAAATCTCACATTGGTACCTTCTTTGCGTTTTGTCAAATCTGCAGTGAAAGTGTTCTTAAAACAAACAACATGTGCTGGGTCATTATCCGAGACTGCTATAACATGAAATATATGGCAGAATGCGGGTAAAACAAAGTAGGAGACATACAATTCTCCCCCAAAGAGTTCAGTCACAAATTTAATTAACGCATTATTTTTTTTTTAAACGAGCGTCATCAGCATGGAAGCATGTCCTCTGAAACGGTGGCCGAAGCATGAAGGGGCATACGAATGTTTAGCATATAAACAGGTATCTGGCATATAAATACCTTGCAATGCCAGCTACAAAAGTGCCATGTGAAGGCCTGTTCTCACTTTCAGGTGACATTGTAAATAGTAAGCAGGCAACATTATGTCCCGTAAATGTAAATAAGCTTGTTTGTCTGAGCAATTAGCTGAACAAGAAGTAGGACTGAGTGAACTTGTAGGCTCTAAAGTTTTACATTTGTTTTGTTACATAACTGCACTCAAAAACAAAACAAATCTACATTTGTAACTTGCACTTTCACGATAAAGAGATTGCACTACAGTACATGTATGAGGTGAATTGAAAACTACTATTTCTTTTGTTTATCATTTTTAGAGTGCAAATATTAGTAATCAAAAATAATATAAAGTGAGCACTGTACATTTTGTACTCTGTGTTGTAATTGAAATCAATATATTTGAAAATGTAGAAAAACATTTAATAAATTTCACTTGGTATTCTTTTGCTTAACAGTCCAATTAAAACTGCAATTAATCGTGATTAATTTCTTTGAGTTAATCACATGGATTAACTGCGATTAATTGACAGCCCTAATCCAAGTGATTATTTAACATATAAATGGTGATGATGCCTCAAAGCCTCAACCAGGCAAGGAAGTTGTGAAGCAGCCCAAAGCATTCATACCTAACTCCAGCAGTTCAGGTAACACTGGCTACCAAAATCATGTCAGAACTGAAGTTGCTAGAAAGAGGCAAGCTTGCAATAAGAGTGTTGTAGCTTCAGGGTTTGGTGACATTAAGCACTGTCCTTTTGCACAAATTCCACCAGACAACCCAGATTTCAGTTCACTCATCACAAATGCTGATGAGCTAGGATTAAAAGGCTTCTTTCGGACTTTGCACTGATGAACTAAAGTTTAAGACAGCTCTGTAGACTGCCATATACATAGGGCACAAGGTGCTGGATGCACAAAAGGAGTTAGGTGCCTAAGTCCCAGAATGATTCACAAGCCAGGGGGAAATAAGTGTGTGGCCGCCTAATTCCTGTGCAGGGCCTGATCAGGTAGGCATGCCCCGAGGTCACCTACTGGATCGGGTCCTATTCAAAATGCAGCTGGAGGAGACCCTTATGACTTTTAGCCCAGTGGTTACCTGGGCTGTCGGAGACCCAGGCTCAATTCTCAGGCATTTGCTAATCATTTTCTCCCCATCAAGCAGTAACTGCATTGATCAGAACCAGTCACAAGGCTGCTTTAAGCCAGATTAATGGGGTGAGGCTCATTCTCTTCCCTTATTGACTATTTCAGTAGGAAGGTATCCTTAACAAGGTATGGCCTGTGCATATGCTATTAAAGGTATTGTTAGACCATTGAGAAAATATTTCCACAGAGAATTATTTTGCAGGAAACGAGGTTTCCTTACAGCTACAATGGGGACAAGGGAGACTTTGCATGTGAAACCAGAGATATGTAAAAAGAAATCCTCTGCTGAGTTTTGGATTGAATCCTGCTTACCTGCATTGACCTGTATCTAAAGATATTGACAAAGACAAGCAGGGACAGTCAGCAGTCAGTTCAGATTCAGTTCTAATAGTTTGAATTAGATGGGCCAAACGAGCTGGAATTATTCATTAAATCAGCAAAATCTGCTTGTCACTTGCTTTTATGCTTGATTAATGCCGACAAGCGAAGGACTTAAAGCTATCCGGTGCTTAGGGCTCACAGCAGAATGGGAACGTGTGCATGGCAAGCCTCTCTGGGCACATCGAAACAGCAAAGAAAACCCCACAGCTGGCCCATGCCCGCCGACTTGGGTTCACAAGGCCCGGGCTGTGGGGCTGTTTCATGGCTATGTAAACTTCCGGGCTCTAGGGCTCTGCGGAGTGGGAGGGTCCCAGAGCTCAGGCTCCATCCCAAGCCCAGAAGTTTACACAGCAATGAAACAGCCCTGCAGCCTGAGTCCCATGTAGGGTGACCAGAGGCCCCGATTTTATAGGGACAGTCCCGCTATTTGGGGCTTTTTCTTATATAGGCGCCTATTACCCCCCACCACGTGTCCCAATTTTTCACACTTGCTGTCTGGTCACCCTAGCCCCATGAGCCTGAATTGGCTGGCACAGGCCAGTCATGCATAGGCACTAACTCTGACCCAGAGGAAGCCGGCGTGCAGTCGTGGGTTTCTCTTTGCTGTGTAGACATACCCTCTGTGGCTAGGACATCTGATGGGAAATCCTGAGGGGATTTCAGCAGCAAATCACAGTGCTTCAGCTTTGCCTCCAGGGCAAAGGACCCGCAGGATGGGGAAGGAGCTGGCGTATAAGGAAAAGCATAAAGGGCATTTTTCAGGTTGGCTCCCTTTAGAATGAATAGTAATAATACTTTGCAGTTACACAGCCCACCAGGGCCACCCAGAGGATTCAGGGAGGCTGGGGCAAAGCGGGGAAGCTGCGGTGCTTGTACTCACCCGGCGGCGGTCCGGGTCTTCGGCGGCATTTTGGGGGCGGGGGCCCTTTCAGTCGCTCCGTGTCTTCGGCAGCACTGAAGGGCCCCCCGCCGCCCAAGACCTGGACCACTGCCAGGCTAGGGCTCGCGGGGCCCAGGGCCTGGGGCAAATTGCCCCACTTGGCTGCCCCTCTGAGCAGCCCTGCAGCCCACTTCAAAGGCTCAGAGTGGCTTGGGCGTTTGTGTTCATGAATCAAATGGTCAGAAGAAGATATTCAGCCCCAGCCATTTTTAGGATCCACATAGGGATCCTATGTAGTGGCCCATAATATCAGGGGCAGAAGCCCAAAATTCAGACCCAGATTTCAAACACTTCAAAGGTTGGGAGTGTCTGGACACAGGGCTTGGTTTGGCCCCTGGGGGTGCGTCTACACTGCATCTGGAAGTAAGCCCAGGTCAACAGACTGATACTAGTGGGGCTCTTGCTAGCATGCTAAAAATAGCAGTGTGGATGTTGTGGCTTGGGCTGTTGCTCAGGCTCAAGTCTGGGGCAGGGGGGTGGGCTTGAGTGTCTTAAGTGACTTCTCAGAAGGCAGCAAGGGGTAGATGTTTAAAAGATTGCACGACAAGTGCCGAGAGAGTAGGTCTCAGGACTCATTGGCAGGGTTTATATCTTCCGTACAAATCTTTCAGTCCCTCTAGTTTCATCTTCTTCACAGACACAACACATGTCTTCTCCAGGAACCAGCAGAGGAGCTCAAGCATGACATCAAAAACTGTATCTGAAAGGGAATTTGAGTTAAACAAAGTTCGTGCACAGCAGGGATGGTATGGAATGGAAACCTTTCCATAAATAGCCCTTCATGCTAGCTTTAAATGCTTTTAAGTCAGGGGTTTAGATGTCCCTGAATTTTTGCAGTTTGGCTTTGCATTTTTCAAAGCCTCTTTTTCATGGTGAGGCCCATCACTATACGTTCAGCCTGCTTCTGTATGTCTCCAGGCCATAAATGATTCAAACGATGCTGATAAATGATTTCTGCTTGGGCGACCAACCCATCTCACTGCTGTTTACTTTTATCACACAATGTCTAATTCACTCTTTTGCTGGTGATATGGTAGGAAGATTCAAGAGGGGGGAAAACCTCCCTCTTGCTGATTTGGTACCTTGCACATATTGCACTCTACGAACTGACCTGCATTCTGCTTTTACGAGGACTACCACTCCAGAAATCTGGATTCTATTCCCACCACTACCACTGGCCCACTGGGTAACCTTAGGCAAGTTTGTGTCTCCTCTCTGTGCCTCGGTTTCCCCATTTGTAATAATGCTACTTACCTCCTTTGTAAAACGTTTTGAGTTCTACTGATGAAAAGTGCTATATGAGAGGTAGATATTATTATTACTAACAAGTGGACATGTAAACTCTTTTTCACCCTCACATCAATGAAAAGTAGCCTGATTTTTTTCCACCAATCATAGATCAGATTATGTGCTTGCTCCTCAACTGATGAAATTTAGTGTCATTTCAGTGGAGTTGAGACTCACCCTGTTTCCCAGACACATCAGTGAACAATCTTGCATTAGTAGGAAGATGGACTAGCAAACTGAGTAGGTATTTTCCATACCTAGTTTCTAGGATTATTTTGTAGAACCAGAAGAAGGAGAACCAGCTGCTCCAGACTCTGGACTCTGAGATCTTCCCTTCTCAGTGGGTTTCTGAGCCAAGGCTCCAGCCCAAGTGGGAACATCTATGCTGACCAAGAAAGGAGAAGAGCATCTTCACCCACAGACTCACCAACCTAGTGAGAAGAGCATTAAACTAGGTTCAAAGTGGGAAGGTGACAAAAGCCAACCGGTAAACATAAAAGAAGGTGACCTGAACAGAGGGCTAGATGTTTGGATGGGTGGGGGCAGGGGAATGGAAAAGTACAATAGGGTCATAGTAGCAACAAGAGGGAAATCAGTGTGGGAAATCTCTATATGGCAAAGAAAAACCCATGTCACTAAGTCCCAGAGCCTGGGTCAATTGACTTGGGCTCACGAGGTTCACATTATGGGGCTAAAAATAACAGAGTAGATATTCCCGCTTGGGCTGGAGCCCTGGGTCAGAAACCCAGTGAGAGGGGAGGGTCTCAGAGTCCAGGCTTCAGCCCAAGCAGGAATATCAACACTGCTATTTGTCACCCCACAGCCCAAGCCATGTGAGCCTGAGTCACTTTAACCCAAGCTCTGAGAGACGTGGCGCCATGGGTCTTTTATTGTAGTGTAGACATCCCCTTAGAGACTTTACAAAACTGCAAGGTGTATGGGGAATAAACAGACGAACTGGAAGTATTAGTACATAAGCTACATTGTGATTTATTTGGCATCACAGAAACTTGGTGGAATAAATCTCATTACTGGAATATTAATACAGAGGAGTACAGCTTGTTCAGGAAGGACAGGCAGGAAAAAAAGGGAGGAGGTGTGGTACATTACATCAAGAATCCACTTGTTCTGCATTCCAGAAGGAGGCAAGAAGAAGACCCATTGAGAGTCTCTGGGCAAATATAAAAGGGGACAAAATAGGTGTGACATTATAGTGGGGGTCTTCAATAGACTACCAGATCAGGAAGAGGAGGTGGATGAAGCATTTCTAGAACAAATGGCAGAAATATCCACACAAGACCTGGTAGCAATGGGGGACTTTAACTACACAGACATCTGGTGGAAAAGTAATATGGCAAAACAACATTTCCAATAGGTTATTGGAATGTATTGGGGACAACTTTTTGCTTCAGAAAGTGGAGGAAGTAACGGGGGGGGGCAGCCATCTGAGACTTGATTCTGACCAACAGGGAGGAATTGGTAGCAAATCTGAATGTGGAAGGTAATTTAGGTGAAAGCGATGATGAAATGATAGATTGCATGATTCTAAGGAAAGGAAGGAGTGAGAGCAGCAGAATAGGGACAATGGACTTCAAAAAAGCAGACTTTAACAAACTCGGAGAATAGGTAGGTAAAGTCCGATAGGAAGAAAATCCTCTAAAATATAAAAAGTGTTCAGGAGAACTGGCAGTTTCTCAAGGAGACAGTATTAAAGACACAACTGAAACCCACCCCAGTGGGAAGGGAAGATAAGAAGAACAGTAAGAAGCAAATATGGCTCCATCAGGATTTCTTTAATGACCTGAAAATCAAAAAGGAATCCTACAAAAAGTGGCAACATGGACAAATGCCTTAAGGAGGAATACAAAAGAACAGCACAAATGTAGGAACAAAAAAATCAAAAAGATTAAAGCATAAAATGAGTTGCACCTAGCAAGGAACATCAAAGAAAACAAGAAGTTCTTTAAATATATTAGGAGCAAGAGAAGGACAATGTAGGTCCTGGAGAGCTAATAACTGATGGTGTCAAGAAAGCTAAGGTGTTTAATGCCTATTTTGCTTCATTCTTTACTAAAAAGAGGACCAGATAATCAACACAGTATTAGCAATAAGGGGGAAGGGATGTAAATTAAAATCGGGAAAAAACAGATTAAAGAATATTTAGATAAGTTAGATGTATTCAAGTCAGCCTGATGAAATTCATCCTAGTGTACTTAAGGATCTAGCTAAAGAAATCTCATAACCATTAGCAGATATCTTCAAGAACTCCTGGAGGACTGTTGAAGTCCCAGAGGGCTGGAGAGGAGCAAACATTGCACCAATCCTTAAAAAGGGGAAACAAAAAGGACCCGGGGAATTATAGGCCAGTCAAGTAATTTCAATACCTGGAAAGATACTGGAACAAATTATTAAACAATCAATTTGTAAGAACCTAGAGGCTAATAGAGTTATAAGGAATAGCCATTATGGATTTATCAAGAACAAATCATGACAAACCAACTTAATTTCCTTCTTTGACAGGGTTACTGGCCCAGTGGATAGGGTGGAAGCAGTAGACGTGATATATCTTGATTTTAGTAAGGCTTTTGACTCAGTCCCTTATGACATTCTGATAAGCAAACTAGGGAAATGTGGTCTGGATGAAATTACTGCAAGGTGGGTCCACCACTGGTTGAAAGACCATACTCAAAGGGTAGTTCTCAATGGTTTGCTGTCAAACTGGAAGGACATATTTAGTGGGATACCATAGGGATCAGTCCTGGGTCCAGTACTACTCAACATTTTCATTAATGACTTGGATAATGGAGTGGAGAGTATGATTATAAAATTTGCAGATGACACCAAGCTGGGAAGGGTTAGAAGCACTTTAGAGGACAGAAATAGAATTTAAAATCATAGAATATTAGGGTTGGAAGGGACCTCAGGAGGTCATCTAGTCCAACCCCCTGCTCAAAGCAGGACCAATCCCCAGGCAGATTTTTACCCCAGTTCCCTAAATGGCCCCCTCAAGGATTGAACTCAACCCTGGGTTTAGCAGGCCAGTGCTCAAACCATTGAGCTATCCCCCCCTCCCCCCCCGGTAATAAAATGACCTTGACAAATTGGAGAATTGACCTGAAGTCAATAAGATGAAATTCAATAAAGAGAAATGCAGCGTACTATACTTAGGAAGGAAAAAAACCAAATGCACAACTACAAAATGGGGAATAATTGGCTAGGTGCTGAAAAAGATCTCAGGGTTATAGTGGTTCACAAATTGAATAGGAGTCAACAACGTGATGCAGTTGCGAAAACGGCTAATATCATTCTGGGGTGAATTAACAGAAGTGTCATATGTAAGACACGGGAAGTAAATAACCCATTCTACTCAGCACTGTTGAGGCCTCAGCAGGAGTAGCGTGTCCAATTATGGGCCTCACACCTTAGGAAAGTTGTGGATAAAATGGCGAGGGTCCAAAGGAGAATCACAAAAATGAAAAAAAGATTTAGAAAATCTGATCTATGAGGAAAGGTTTAAAAAACTGGGCTTGATTAGTGTTGAGAAAAGAAGGATGAGTGGGGACCTGATCATATATTTAGGGTTGTTTTAAAGAGGATGGTGATCAATTGTTCTCCGTGTCCACAGGAGGTAGGACAAGTAGTAATGGGTGTAATCTGCAGTGAGGGATATTTAGATTAGATATTAGGAAAAAATTTCCAACTATAAGGGTAGGTAAACTCTGAAATAGGCTTCCAAGGCACATTGAGGTTTTTAAGAACAGATTGGAGAAACACTGCTGGGGATGGCTAAGTTCACTTGCTCCTGCCTCCATGCAAGAAACTGGACTTGAAGACTTTGAGGTCCCTTCAAGCCCAACATTTCTATGTTCTAGGACTCTAGACTCTAAAAATTAGGAATAGCTACTTCATATTCAGTCATCTCGCCCATTCTCTTATTAATTAAGATTTCTTCCCTATAGTTAATTTTCTAGTGCTATGACCAGACTAGTTTTGAATGATTCATGTACATGACAAATTACTTGTGGTCTTTGTGAATGTCACATTGGCTGTTTGAAGACATGCCTGTTCCCTTAGGATTGGCTTTCTGAGTCTCATGACTCTGAGCAAACGCTTTGTGCAGAACTTCTGGAGTGTCTTTCCACATCCATTAAGCAATTTGCCTTCTGTTGCTGCATATTAACCCAGTGTGCAGCTGAAAAAATGATTACATTAGAGCTGAACAAATGGCAGCATCAGTCCTTAATGAAAGACACTTAACACTGTAGGAACCAAGGTATCCACTTAGCCTTGACAACAACCACTGGTTTATGAGTGGCATAGTTCTATCCGTATTACTTGGGTTTTATCTATCTCGCTACAGACAGTCCCCGTGCTCTGTCTGTGCCCTTCAGGAGTAAATTCAGTAGACTAGCACCTACCCACATTCTCTGTATTTTTACCTCTAAAGAGTTTCCATGAACCAACTTTTATTCAGGCACTTTTCAAAATAAGGTCACCCTGAGGCCTACCTCCTTTGTGGTGTATTCTTCAAAACAAGAGTCCAGCACTTCATCCTTGGCTAGGGGCACTAGAATCATAGAAGATTAAGGTTGGAAGAGACCTCAGGAGTTCATCTAGTCCAACCCCCTGCTCAAAGCAGGACCAACATCTATTCAATCATCCCAGCCAGGGCTTTGTAGTTACAATATTCCTAGTCACCAGAAAAAAAATAACCTTAGCTATGTGATTAGACTTATGGCAACATCAACTGATAAGAAATGTTCTAAACTCCCTGCCACACACGCAGCATAGAAATATAGGTTAAACATTATAATAGAATGACTGTGATTACCACTGGAGCCACAATGCTAGTATACTGTGGTTATGCTTTTTGATACCCGTAATTACCACTAATTCATATAATTGGAGGATTAAATTGTTCATTATCACCCCTGCAATTTCATCATTTTTATCCTCTGATTACTCTGAAGTTAGGATTTTGTACAAGGTGAATGTACAAAAGTGTATTATGCTCTAATTGCAGCCACTAAGTATAAATGAACTTTCACTGTTACATGTTGAGAAGAACACATTCTTCTGTCATCAGAAGCATGGCTCCAAAGGCAGCAGTTCTATCACATGAGCCAAAGGAGATTGAGGGAGATTTTAGGCCCACAGAGCAGTTAGGAATCCAATTCCCATTGATTTTCATTGAGATTACATCTGAAAGTGGCAGAGTGAGGCCAAGTGGGATTTTGGAAAGAGCTCAAGGGAGTCATGCTCAATGGCAGTTGGGCACCTAATTCTTTTAGGCTCCTTTGGAAAATGTCCTGTCTTCCATGGTACTGCCAGGATGTTAAGTTGACTCATTGGGGAAGTCCAAACCAGCACACAGTCTGAAACTTCATTAGGTACATTAGTCTGAAATCTGGGTTTGCAAATGAATCAGAGCTATCCAATGAGTTCGCTGCATCGAGATCAAATGCTTGGCAAACGTTCCGTGAATTAGAATGGTGACAAGGAAAACATGAAACACAAAGCCAAGCAGAAAGGAGGCCATCATTAAATATTCAAACCTACATCATCATCTTTACAGTGGACTAGGAAGTAAAAAAAATGACATAGTAAAAACAAGCTGATTCTAAATGGATTATCATAATGTAAATGCCAACAGCAGTTTGCTCAAATCAGAGCAGTTTATTTGTGGTGTGGAAACTAGGTTTGGCCTAATCAAAATAAAATCAAATGTATATTCCAAAACCGATTAGTGTAGTAAAACAAAGCAGTCATAATTGTTGTTCATTATCTTGATCAGCACCAAGAGGGAATCATCTGTGTTACTTTGCTTAATTCCATGGATGTTAACAATTAAGTCAATGCAGTAATAGCCAGTGATTTGGGAAATATTAGAAAGAACTGCCCTTGATTTAATGTGCCTTTATTTTCTCTGCCCCACTTATCGAAAACTGAATTTGCAGTGATATTTTCTAAAAGCAGCGCCATAGTCTCTGAAGTGAGTGGAAATAGCAAGGATATTGGGATACCAGAAGAATGCCAAAGTAAAGGAGAAGAGAGCCATGCCCAATTGTAGCAGATGGCCTCCATCAATTAAAGATTGCCATGATACTGAACATCCTGTGTACCCAGCTTTTGTTTTTGCACTATAAACAGTGAAGCATCTCACACTATAAACAGTCAACATTAATGTCTGATGATAATGTGGAACAACAAACCATTGAGAAAGTATATTTCCTTCATCCAGACATATCACTCTTCATTGACATAGAGTACTTTGATAAACTATCTCCTTTCTGGGGGAGGGCATGTTTGAAATGCATTTGTTGGTGTGTGTCACTGTGCTTAACTGGATGGAATCACTTTTGCTCAAGAGGAGAGGACTGAAGCCTAGATCTCGGTCATTCTTTTTTTGGTTGAACTGAAGAGGCCTGTGTTTTTGGAACTAAAGATCTTCCTTCAACATGAGCTTGATCATTAGATCAAAACCCACCTAAACTTTGGGGGAAATGAGGATCCAGACCCAGAGCTGAATTTCACATCCTGTTGCATAACCAGTTGAGCCTCTGGACCAGAATATGAACAGCCCGAGAATTTGAGGAAGTTTAGATCTGGATCCAATTTCAGACTTGGTTTTATCTAGAGTGGGAGAGCAAATGGCCCATTGATCTTAACTCTGTTGGTTCTTCCTAAGATTTAGACACAGCTATCAGGGCCCTGGTGGAGGTATTTAGATGGCAGCAGAAACCACAGAGCCACCTGAAATTCAGGTCTATCGTGAAAAACAGAAGATACCTCATATACCAGGAGCCTTGTTTGTCCATGGGTTTCATGTGTCCCATAGGCTTATTATGGTCTCTAAGAGACTATAATAATGCAGTTCCTTTGCACTTCTCCAGAGGAAAAGTAGGCCATTTATATTCACTGTAGTTCATAACCATTTCCACCATAAACAATCCCTTCTGATTATAGTGGACCTTGTTTCCCCATCGAATTTAATAGCAAGAGAAAAATGACACTTGACATAGATTTAAATACCATTTCACTCCCCTCCTTTCTGTTTTAACTGTAACTTGCATTTTCCATTGAAGAATCATATTGGTTTCAAGTCTTTGATTGGAAGAAAGGGCAAATCATTCATTAATGGTTCTGATTTTTCAGAGATGCAGAGCACCTGCCTCTTTCTTGGATCTGTGGGGGTCTGACACCTCCAGAAGTCCAGCCCAATATTGGTTAGCTATTGGCAAGGGAAGTTACACTGCTCACATGTCTGAAATCAAACAGCTGATAAACATCATACATGGCAAAGTCTTATACCAGTTGTAATTAGGGTTTGGGGAATAACTGCCTTCCTCTTCCTGTTTCTTAGCAGAAGGTTGTCTAGGAGAATAGCTCCTGTATGCTGTATACAGGTGCATGGTAGACTTTTTCTGATGTAGCTATTTTAATATTTTAGGGTCCAAAGCTTCTCAGAATTGGCCTAACCCATTGTAGTCAGTGGGAGTTTTACCAATGACTTCAATGGGAGCAGAATTAGACCAGTCAAGAGCACTTCTGAAAATCCATCCATAATGTAATGCATTTAATATTACAGATAGCTTGCTAAGTGCTTTGAGAGCCTTAAGGCTACTGTAACCCACTGGTGAGTGGGTGTTACAGGTCCCACTTTGTGCCCAATCCCCAGGGGATAGGAATTTGTTACAGCAGCTACCACTAAGGAGTGTGCTTCTTTCGTTCAAGCTGTAGCAGCTCACCTTTTTTCAGCTATGAAGGTCCCTGGTTCAATCCCCGGTATGTTAGCCAAGACAGCATCTGTAGCGCTACATCAAAATAAATTGATATGATATGCCACAATAATCCATTAAGGACCAAAGTTTTGAACATGGACAGGTGAGAGTTCATAGTTGTTTGGCTCATCCTTGCTTTGGGTGCTCAAATACCCTGAAGCACGCACAAAACCCAACATCCTACACATGCATTAGGATATTTGTGCAGCACAGTGTGAATGTATTTCTGGATGCACACATTTCTGAATAGCACTTAGCGGTCATGCCGACGGGTGCTCTCAATAGCTAGACATGCAGACAGATGAATAGCTACAGGTCCTGATTTTAATTGTACAATACCTGCTCTAGTGTATATCAGGAGTAACTCCAGGTGAAGTCAGTCGAGTGCTGCTGCTGTAAGCAGAATCAGGGCTTAAACAATGGTAGAACTCCTTGGACTCGCCCTGCATTTCATTCTGAAATCTCTGCCCTCAGCCCATCTGCTTTCCCGGTTGCTTATTATCCATCCCACTTTTGATTCATGTTTAATCTACGCTACAGGGGAAGAGCTGAAAATCTGTGTGGTTTTGTGTTTCAGAAAGCCTGCTGTAACGTCAAATACGTTCAGCTTCGGCCCTGTAATTAATAGCTTTAATCACCTTGAGCCAGCACTTTTAGCCAGTTGTGGTTTTGCCGGGAATCCCAGTGGCTAACCTCTCTCATACTCCACTTGTCAGGTCTGTATAATCTTCCAACTTCTTCACTGGCCTTTCAGGAGCTGATAAATCACATCAAGGTCCCATTAACTGTCAGTCTGAGTCGATTTCCCCATAGCAATCAGAGCAGGAGGCAGAGACATTAAAGGAAGCAGCAAGCTGAAAGGGGAAATGTGACTGCATCAAGCACCGTTCTGGCCCGGGCTGCTTAACAAGCACAGCTCGATCTACACCACTCATATTGCCTTTACTTATCACCCTTGTTTCCCCACCACAGCTGCCTGTGTTGTCTTTGAGTGCAGGCCCTTACAGTCATATTCATTAACACAAAGCTCGTCTGACTGTTTGCATCAGCAACACAGACCGGGCTGTCTGACAAGTACAGCGCACTTCTCCTTTTTTCCTGCATCAGTCAGCCAGCTGACCAGCCTCTCTTCACTCTCCAATGGATGCTGCCTCTACCCCAAAGCGGTTTTGCTTTGGAGGACAGTGCGCTGTGGGGATAGCAAGCCGTGCCCCAGCTGCCAGCTCACACTGTTGACCCACCGTTTCAGCAGCCGTGGGGAGCATTACAGATTACTCTCCTGAGGCCTTTCTTTTCTCTTGGAGCCATTATACAGCAGATGGCACCACTCCCTTTCAATATTTATATGGGGCCAAAGACAAAAGCTTGGACAGGAGTAAAGGGGAGAAAGAGAGAATCCGAACTACAGTCAGAGTCAAAATTAGAACCAGGAGAAACTGAGACACTCCTTTGCCTTCCCCACTCTCCAGAACTCAGAACACACAAGATTCCCTCCACTCCTCCAGAGCTGCCCAATCTCTCAGAGGCAGCAGAGTTCAGCTCATCAAGGTACTTTCCTTCTGCCTGAGCAGAAAGTCTCACTCCCTAATGCAGGGGTCGGCAACCTTTCAGAAGTGGTGTGCCAAGTCTTCATTTATTCACTCTAATTTAAGGTTTTGTGTGCCAGTAATACAGGAGCGCCGCCCCCCAAATGTTAGTGCCCTAGCAACTGCCTAAGTCACCTAATGGGTTGCGCTGGCCCTGCAGTAATACATTTTAATGTTTTTAGAAGGTCTCTTTCTATAAGTCTATAATATATAACTAAACTATTGTTGTATATAAAGTAAATAAGGTTTTTAAAATGTTTAAGAAGCTTCATTTAAAATTAAATTAAAATGCAGAGGCCCCCAGACCGGTGACCAGGACCCAGACAGCGTGAGTACCACTGAAAATCAGCTTGCATGCAGCCTTCAGCACGCATGCCATAGGTTGCCTACTCCTGCCCTAATGCATAGGGCAGTGCACAGTTCAGTCAGTAATGGACATGCTCCAGTGTGGAAATGGGCTGATAACGAGCTGTTTGCAAGCACTGGGTTTGTGTTGATTGTTACATGGCTGTGGAGTTTGGGCTGCCCTGGATCATGGTTTGGAACGCAGGGGTGGCTCCCTGATTTAATGCACCCGAGGAGGGCAGAGAAAGAAGAGGAGGGGATGGAACTGGAGCATTGCTGAGGATGTTCTCCAGCTGCATTTCTAGCTCCCAGCCTCACCAGGCATCCACTGGGGAATAGGGTTGAGGAGGGATCCTGTCCCTGAGGGTTTTCAATCAGCTGGTGGGAGAACCTGGCCACACCCAGTGTCTTCAGCACAGGCCCCAGCTCCTTACAACAAGCCCTTACACTTTGTGGTCCTTCTTAAAGTCTCTTTGGCTTACCCTGGGAGTTTGCTGCACTTTCAATGGGGCTGAGGTGACCTCCTGGCTGGTCATTCCCTCTGTGGATCCAGGTGTCCCTCCTGCTCATCACAGTTTCCTCCCTTTTAAAGGCCTCCTCTCTACCATACATGGTTGATTGGTTTGGAGGGTGGGGCTAGCCCTGCCCACGGGGCCTCTCTGGCACTTTCCTCATCAGTGTGTGGTTTATGCACCCTGGCACAGGCCCCAATTCCTTCCTTCAGGATAAGGTCACAAATGGGAGTGATTCATCACCTGCAGGGGAAGACTCAGGCCACAGGAGATGAGGAAGGGGAGGGTTAAGGTTAACCAATAAATAGCAAACAATAAATCAACAAATTTCCCACCTCCCACCCAATAGTCCCAATTTATTCTGCTCCCCCCCCCCCCCCTTCCCAGACAGATGGTACACGGAGGCAGAGTCTGGAGACAAATGCTGTGAACGTGGCCAGCTTAAGCCCAAAGGGTTCCCTTACAGTGGTCTGGTCTATACTACCCGCCTGAATCAGCGGGTAGAAATCGACCTCTTGGGGATCGATTTATCGCGTCCCATCGGGACGCGACAATCGATCCCTGAATCGGCGCTCTAACTCCACCAGCGGAGGTGGTAGTAAGCGCCGCCAACAAAAAGCGGCAGAAGTCGATTTTGCCGCCGTCCTCACAACAGGGTAAGTCAGCTGCAATACGTCGAATTCAGCTACGCTATTCACGTAGCTGAATTTGAGTATCTTAAATCGACTCCCCGCTGTAGTGTAGATGTACCCTGTGTCTTCACCCCTGGGTGCGGCAGGGTCCTCTCCTGACTCCCTAGTCTGCAAGCCAGTGGATGTCTTGGCTTGGCTCTCGGCAGCTGGTGCCAAGTCAATTCTTGGCCACTCTGGATGATGGTGTCTGGTGATGCGTGCACTGGATGCCCCCAGAAGTTCAAAGACTCTCATGGTGGGGAGAGGGAGTTAATCAGACTCCCTGAGCTGTTCTGCAGCTCTTACAGCTCCTGAACTCAGAGCTCCAAACTGACCATTAAAATGAATCTGAGTCAGGCTGTCCCTTCCCCGAGGGGCTGAGCAGCCCTGGCTCAGTTCTGGCCCAGCAAACCGCACACAGCCTTCTCATTGGCCTCAGCAGGAGTTTCTAGTCCATACTGTCCTCACTCCTGATTCCCAGCATTTGGGGAAATAACGGGCTCTGCTAGCTATTACCGAGGGAGTCTACATGGTAAGACCCCCTACAGGCTCAATTCAGAGTTCCAAATGCTGCAGATTCCAAGTGGGGGTTGCACATAGATCAGAAAGTCCCTTGGAGGAAGGGGAGTGTAAGAAGTTACTTTGCTACACCAGTGTGCTTTTGCTTTACTGCCCCATGGTCCCTGGCTAGCTCAGAAGGGCTGGGGCACTGGTTCCAGGGCCTAGGCAGCTGGACTGCAGGACCCCACTGTCCAGAAAGGGTGTCAGACACAGGGCCTGCACCTTGGAGTGCACTTGAGAGACCCAGAGCTGGGAATAGTGACTACCTAGATCCAGGGGGCTTAGAAGCACAAGGGATTCAGTGGGTGCAACAACGGGCTGGTGTCTCCCCAGAGAGGACTGGACCAGATTGTGACATGCCCCGAACCACTTCAACACCTGATCTCCCACTGGAGGAGGAATCATGTTACTAAACATGGGAGCAATTATGCATAAAGGTACAAGCTGCGTCTGTGGGAGTGGTTCTATGTGCCCCAGTGCTTGGGACCCCCCCAGACCATCACAAGTCACTGCCTCTTTGGGATTGTTGTTTTCCACTATGGTTACAACAGAAAAGCAGGTGGCACATGTATGCATGATCTACATGAGCTTAATAAGGCAGTTGTACTCAATGGCTATCCAGTGTCACTTAACAAGGAAACATGCAAGAAGCTTTGGAGATCCAAGGAGCTCGGTCTTGGCTCTGCGGTGTGCATATCATCTGGTACCTATTACACACACATATCCTTGCCCTGTAGCATTTATAATCTTTTCACATCATACATTGTATATTTCTGTCTGTGCCTGGCATTCTTCAGAGGATGAGGACCCTGGTCATCTGCTTTCTGCAGGAGATGAGACCCCCTCTGAGATGAGGCATCAGAAAGCAGCCCTCTGGGATAGCATAAGGCAAATATGAAGGCCAGCTCCAACCACAGACACAAAGCCAAGCTGAAACATATTTTTGCCAAGAGGCACTTCCCCTTTATAAAGAGTAAATCCAATGGGACAGGCTTCTTATATCTGGAGATACCCAATCACTATAATCAGAAGCATGCTGAACTTTACAGGGGAGGGAACAGAAATCATATCTTGCACTTATACAGCCTCTTTCTTCCTGAAAAGAGCCAATGCACTTTATAAAATATGTACACGGCCACATTGGCAGGAAGATAGGAACTGGTGGATCAGATCTGACCATTGGTCCATCTAATCCAGTTTCCTGTCTCTGACAGTGACCAGTACTAGCTTCGTCGGAGTCCCTGGTTCTCAAGCAATTTTGCCTGCAAGCCTCTGTTCTCCCTGCCCCAGTTAAATGACTTGGGCATGAGGCAAGGAGATTGGGAAGTTTGCAGGTCAATTTGACTGAGGAGTAAAGCTGTTAGCTCTGCTAGTGAGGCTGTTTCTCCATCTGGAGAGCTTCCTGTGGTTCACCTGAGAGGAGCCCTGAAGTGATAAACGTTAAGAAATGCATCAAGCCAGGTGCATCTTAGCGGGATCATGGGATGCTGGAGTATATGCCTGAGTGTGAGGCATAAAGAAATTTCAGGTGAGCTGCTGGCTGGGAAAGGCTATGTGAGGAGCGGACCTGCAGAGGCAGGCTGGGTAGCAGGGCCAGAGAGGCAGCACTGGAAAATGGAAATCAGATATGTGCATTGTTCAACAGCATGAATAAGTAGATTTGGTATTTCAGTGTTATTTTGTACATATCATATTGTAAGCCTTAGTCAACATGGACTTAGAGCATTGTACCCATTCTGAAGGAGTTTGCTCACTGACATATTGTTTTGCAAGGAGAGGCAAAGAAACATCAGACAAAAATTATTTTTCAAAAATAGTATTTAAGCATTTGAATGGGCGGGATATTATGTGAAAATATGAAACTCACCTAGATTTGGTTAGGAGCTTGTCTGTGAGTTACATGTGACCACTAACACTAGGACTTGGGATTGGAAATTACAAGATTTAAATTTCACTTGAATAGAGATGGGTGGGGAAACGGATTTTCCATTTCAAGGGAAAATCTGTGATTAAAAAAAAATTCCATTCCATAATGGAATAAAAACAAAGTTTTGTTTTGTTTTGAAAGTTTCCCACAAAATGAAATTGATACAAAACTCATTTGTATTGATCAAAATGTCTTGCGTAGAATATAAAATGTTAAGAAATTGAAACAAAAAGTCATTTTGAAACAGTAAAATTGAAAACATTCCATTCTGAAAATGGCTCTATTCTGATTGTTTAAAAATGAAATTTCATTGAAATTGACACATTTCTGTGCAGTGTTTCACTTTTGATGAGTTAGCATTTTCCCATGGAAATAGGTTCCATAGGAAAATGTCTTATCAGCTTTACCCTTTAATTGCAATTGCAATGCAATTTAACTCTGGAGTTGCGCTCAAAGTGTCCATAAGATACAATGAATAAAGTCAACACAGAAGGACTAGGCAGTTTTCCTACATGACAGGACAGAGACTTACTAGGACTGTATCAATTGAAAAATAAAATGAGTAGAGTAATGGGAAGATTTCACACAGCTCCAGACTTTAAGACCAGGTGAGAGGTCAGTGCTAAAAGACAGAAGTTCCAATGTACTGTTAGTGCCCAGAAAATGCTCAGAGCCCAGTACTTCGCACACCCAACATTGCCCCAGGGAAGATCAGCGACTGAATATTTTTAGCAATACCAGAATAAAACCATTTAAGGACTGGATGGCAAACTGGAGGTGGCAAGTGTGCTGGAGATAACCGAGGAGTAATGACCCATCATAAGGGAAACTGAATTTGACATTAAATGACCAAGTGGCCAACTGTTCAAACATAAGTGTCTTTTCATGGTCATATAACCTCAGAGGGAGCCCTGGGATCCAACACCAAGCACACAAAGGTTTTGTAATCGGAAATTCTAAGGTGGGGATCTGTGTGGCCGGAAGGAGGAGCAGCTGTGGCTCTTTGGTGCTGGGAGGTAGATGAGGAACTAGTGGCCTTTCCCCTATGGATTTCTGCTGCTGTGTGGGGACGGTGCAAGCAGGGAATACGAGGCCACCTGCAATGTGCCCGGAGGATCTCCGTTGCCAGAGGTTTGGAATAGGCTGTTAATGTAGATAACCAGAGATCAACAGCTGAAATGACATGAAGGGTGAAGCCAGGACACGATCAGAGCCTTCGAGTGAGGATTCCGACAGCACATACAGACTTGCTCCCCTAGCACGGATGACAGGTTGGCATCCCTGGCAGTTCAGGCTGAGATTTTTAAAGGGGCCCAAGGAAGTTGTTATAATTTATTTATTGTGACAGCCCAGTCATGGACCAGGTCTCATTGTGCTGGGTGCTGAACAAACAGAACAAAAATATGATCCCTTCTCCAAAGAGCTTAGGGCCCCATATCAGAATTCAATAGGAGCTGTGCAACTGACGCTGTTCCTGGGACTAGTTATACCATATATACCAAGTTATCCTTTGTCCTGTAATCTCTCCTGACTCCTGCTGTAAGTATAGACTCGTGGGAACTCGATTTTCCAGGGTACATGCTGACCACGTATTTTTTCCGTTGGAGCTCTGAAGGAAATAACTGCAGAGCGCCTAATGCTTACCTTGTTTGATCCTACCTCACCGCCAGCTGTAAGCAAGGAGACTGCAGGCAATCTACTGGGCATAGTGCTTACTCAGAGCTGGAGAGGAGCCCCTGTCACACCCCAGACACTGACAGGAGCCAAATAGAGAGAGCGTGGTGGGAATCGGTGTCTACACACTGTTGGGTGAATCTCCTTGTAGCGAGGTGAACACTGTCTGGCCCCACTGCACTCTGCTGGGCTGGGATTTGCACAGCAAAGTATTGCTGCCACCTGGCTGATGATGGTCCCTGCATGGCTGTGAGTCTGGGGCTCAGGATGTGCAAACACAGCTGCACCCTGTCCCCAGGTTGAGGCATAAGGTGACCGAAGACAGACTGTATGTGCGGAGTGAATTTATCAGTGCTTGCAGAGCAGCACCAGCAGCGGTAGCTGTGCTAACTGCACCCGAGAAGGGGTAAGTCGAGCTGCTCCCTTGCAGTCCCTTTCCCTGTGCTATTGAGGTGGGAGATTACTCCCTCCCCTCCCCCACTCCTGAGTCACCTCTGGGTACTTAGGCAGCTCCTGCTGAAGCTGCACTGTGGGATGGAGCTGATCAACCTGCTTGTCAAGCTCCTTTGCCCGTTGGTGTTTTCCACTCATTAATCCCGTTAACAGGATTGGATTTTTGGTGTCCTAAGAGGTTTGTGCATGTTGTTTGATTAGCTGGTGACCACAGCTAATTTCCTTTGTTTTTTTTTCTCAGCTCTTCCCTGGAGGGGGTGAAAGGGCTTGAGGGTACCCTACAAGGAGGAATTCCCAAGTGCGCCTTCCTGGGTTCAAAGGGGTGTTTTTGCATTTGGGTGGTGGCAGCGTTTACCAAGCCAAGGTCAGAGAAAAGCTGTAACCTTGGGAGTGTAATACAAGCCTGGAGTGGCAAGTATTTTTTTAAATCCTTGCAGGCCCCCACTTCCTGCACTCAAAGTGACAGAGTGGGGATTCAGCCCTGACAAGCTGGAAGGTGTAGTTTCCAGCCCAAGGAGACATGCCCACTCTAGCTCCAACCCAGCTAGGGTACTAAAAACAGAAGTGGAGTTGCAGAGGCAGGAAGGGCTAGACACCCCATGTATGATCCAGTCTGAGACCCTGGGCACATACTTAGGTGAGCTAGCCCCACCAGCTGCTTGCATCGCCATGGCCATATGCCCATTTTAGTGCATTAGCTGGATCAAAACTAGCAGGGGTATGTCTATTCGAACTGGAGCCTACACCTTCCAGCTCCAGCGCAGCCATGCCCTCGGATACGCAGCGCCCTACGAACCCATCTGAACCACTTTGGAGTTCCACGTCCATAAGGCTCATGTTAGATACACACCATGGGCCCCGATTCTCACTAACGTCCCTTTGCACCATTCTGGCTGTTTCCAGGGACTTTACAGCACGTGTAAAATATTAATAATATTTATTAATTTTCAGGGGTAACTCCACTGATGTTAATGGGCCTGATTCTCTCCTGCATCCTATGTTATGTCATTATTTGCTACTGAGCATTGTGGGTGAGCTGAGCAAAATGGTAGGCCTTGCTGTTGCCATTGACTTCAGAGGAAGTAGAGTTAGAGCAATGCTCAGCGTCTTTGAACATCTCACCCTGAATGTTTTATTACATCCAGAAAAGCTACCTTTAAAGAAGGTTAAGGTTGCAAACACAACTTAGGAAATGCCAGGATTACAGTTGTCCATGTGGAAAACTTTCATTTTTCTGAAACTATTTTTTGTCAACAAAATAAATACATAAATAAAGATGGAAAAATCAGACTAGCTCCACTGAAAAAAATCCTGAAATTATATCACATGGAACCATATTGTCCCTCAGCTGGGGTCATCAGCAGGGTTTGGACCATCAGATCCACAACACAGAGCTCTAGCACTTGAGCTAATGAAGTAACTAGTAGCAGTAGAAGGCTGTTATCCATTATGTGGATCAGGCTCTAAAGAGGTATGACACACATTTTGCCAGTGGGTTTCACAGCTATTGGCTGAAGCAAGCAAGGGAAGTGTGCTGCAATGGTGATGGACCCTATTACAGTTATAGTCCCTGTCCATCCCTTCTAAACCACCCTCTCCTCCTCTGCATCACTGACCAAACTCCTCCCTTCTGTGCTTCCCTCCACTGAGGGTGACCATATTTCCCAAAGGAGAAAATGGGATACCGCCTGGGGTTAGCCCAAGGTCTTCCTCTCCCGAACACATGGGGCTGGGCCCAGAGCCACCCAGAGGATTCAGGGAGCCTGGGGCAAAGCGGGGAAGCTGCGGCGCTTGTATTCGCCCAGTGGCGGTCTGGGTCTTCGGAGGCATTTCGGCAGCGGGGGGCCGTTCAGTCACTCCGTGTCTTCGGCAGCACTGAAGGGCCTCCCCCCCGCCGCTGAAATGCTGCCGAAGACACAGAGCGACTGAAGGGCCCCCTGCCACCGAAATGCCGCCGAAGACGCAGAGCGACTGAAGGGCCACCTGCCACCGAAATGCCGCCGAAGACCCGGACCACTGCCGGGCCAGGGCTCGCGGGGCCCCTACGGGACCCGGGGCAAATTGCCCCCCTTTCCCCCCTTCTGGGCGGCCCTGGCTGGGCCAAGCCCTGTGCCTCTCCCCCTTCCCCACGCGCAGGGCTGGCATCAGCTGCTGACCCGAGCAACACCCCCCCCCCGACCGTGTGGGGTAAACCTGCGTCACTCCCCCACCCTTGGTCTGCGCTGCTGACCCCCTTCCCACTGCTCGCCCAAGCCATCACCCCCACACACACATTCCTCCATGCCCCGCTAGGGGTCGCACCCCATGTTTTTGGCAAAACTGGGCCTTTGTCCTGTTTGCTCTTGCCAACTGATGATCAGTTGGCAAGAGCAAACTGGACAAAAGTCAGGACATATAGTCACCCTGCCTCCACACCTCTGCACTACAGTCAGGCTGCCTCCTCCATGTTGTCTAGGCAGCTGGACCATTGACAGCACAGGGGGATGCCTGCCAGTGACATGCTGCAAACATGTTAACCAGGGGCTCTCACAAAATGTTCTCCCCTTCACCCTGTGCAAACCCCATTATCCCCACAGCCTGCGGAGAAAAGCAGAAATTGACTGGGGAGTCTTCGTAGTTTTGCCCTATAAATCAAAACCACTTTCTCAGCATAACTATAACCAATGGCAACACTGTGCCTGTAGGAGCAGCCCTGAGCAAGGGGCGGGGTGTCAGCTGCACAGCCCCAGTAACAGCTCCAGGAAGCAGTGGGCCTCAGACACACCAACAGATGGGATGCTGGACATTTCCTTCCAATGAACATTGGCTAGGAGGGGCTGGCAGCCCAAGGAACTCCCAATGTCTGTTTCTCTCTAGGAGACATCTCTCTCCTGCACTCGGATCATGATTGCTATTAGACACTAATAATGAAAAAATAAACACAGGGGAGGTAGATGGGTTTTGTGCTTTATGGGCAATGCCATTTCAATTGATCTGTTCCGAGCATTTTGAGAAAATGGACACCCCTTACGCTGACGAATCCACAGGCTCAAATCATCTCTCAACATTCCATTCAGCTTTTATAATGCTTCCTATCGATTTTATACAGCAAACTTAATACACAGGCATTATTGCCGTTCAGGGGATGAAAAACGGCAGGGATGGTGAATACATGTAGGGCCCAATCTGCAACGGTGCTGAGCACCTGCATCTCCCATTGACTTCCAGTCGGGTTGTGGTGACTTAGCACCTCTGAAAATGCGCTTCAAAGCATCTCAAGTTGGATGCCTAAAAGTTAAGGTGCCAGAATTTGTAGCCACTGTTGAAAATGTGAGTCCATGTCTGTTGGTATAGAAATGTGCCTTTAAGTCACAAGGCCCCTCCACCAAGCTCCTACATCAACATTCTCAGCTGAATTTTGCTTTCATTTACTTGGGTCCCATAGAAATTAAGGTAAACTGTGTGACCGCGAGGGGAATTTGACCTATAGAATCACTTTAAACTCAAGAGACTCGCTGCCTTTCTATAGTGCATACCAATGTGTGTGACCATTTCTCAAGACAGTCAGAAGGGGACGACATACATACTGTACTTACAGCCGGCAGATATTGTAAGTAAACTTTGCTAGAAGTTAGGAATGTTTATCCTGCGACAAAGAGCCATAGTATTTTGCTCAGTCAGATTGAAAGACCTCCAAAGCTTTCTTAACATTCTGGGCAAAATTCATCCTCACTCAACAGTTACGCTGGCAAAGCTCCCAGTGATTAAGTCTTGAGTAAGGATGGCAGGTTTTGTCTATCTATTGTGACAAAGTTCCTCCTCTATCTTGGTGGGTCCGGCACTTATTGGCGGATTTTCTTGCCTCAGAAATTCACCATGTGGGCTGGGGAACAGCCCAGAGACCTTCCCTTCTGGGAGAACCCACAGTCCAGGTCAATTGGGAGGTTTGGGGGGAACCCGGGCCCGCCCTCTACTCCAGGTTCCAGCCCAGGGCCCTGTGGACTGCAGCTATCTATAGTGCCTCCTGTAACTGCTGCATGACAGCTACAACTCCCTGGGCTACTTCTCCATGGCCTCCTCCAAACACCCTCCTTAGTCTCACCACAGGACCTTCCTCCTGGTGTCTGATAATGCTTGTGCTCCTCAATCCTCCAGCAGCACACCCACCCACCCACTCACTCTCAGCTCCTTGCATCTCTTGCTCCCAGCTCTTTACACTCCCACCACAAACTGAAGTGAGCTCCTTTTAAAACCCAGGAGCCTTTATTAGCCTGCCTTAATTGATTCTAGCGACTTCTTCTTAATTGGCTCCAGGTGTTCTAATTAGCCTGCCTGCCTTAACTGGTTCTAGGAGGTTCCTGATGACTCTAGTGCAGACTCTAGGTCTGTCACACTATGTACAGGAACCAACACAGAAGGGCAGCCACCTCTGAGAGTGAATGCAACAACTATTGAGCAGTGCTCAGCAACATTATACAGCAGTGTAGTGAAGCTGGAGCTTTAAAAGTTACAAGTGGTCAGGACTTCAGTTTTATCTCCCCCTGAAAGACAGCATCCCAGCAGCAAACTGCCTGGGAACTAGCAAAATACATCAAGTCCAGTACACAATATCCTTATGCTGCCCTGCAGACTGGCAGCTGTTAGAATGCTGTGCTATATAAAGCTATGTCTCTCTTGGAATAGCCAAAGTGCCTGAGATTTTTGCCCTTTGCCCCTTTTTACTTTAATTTTTTCAGGCGAGCAAATCTGTATGGCTGTGTGACTCCTTGGGAAATCTTGCTATGCACAGAGCAGTGCTGAACAATGCAAAGCATCCAGGAAATGATTTTTTGGCAAACCAAGTTGTACCAAGTGTCTGATCCCACAGAAAGGCACTTTAAAGAGACAATACAGCATAGGAACTCTGAAACTAGCACCACTACCTACTGCACACATAACAACCTGGCGGCTCAAGGCACAAACAGCCATTTCCCCTAGTAGGCAAACTTCTGTCAGACTCATCTCTTCTGCCATTCTTCCCCTTGCAATGTTTCCAAGGGCTCTTTGGCTGAGAGAGGCAAGAGTCAGATTCCAAAACGTTCACGGCTGTTGCCCAAATAATAAAGCTGAGAAAAAGGATCAAAATAGACTCCAGTAACACAGTCAGTGAATATCACTGTATGAATTTATCGGCAACTACAAAATGGTAACGTAACATGCTCTTCATCCTTTTAAATTCATTTGAAAACAGGACACATTTTACTGCCACAGATTTGAGCAGTGCGTTACTAAAGGGTTTTTCTTTCCACTTTCCCCATCACTTCCCCACACAGATTTATAATTACAGATGGGAATTTGACAAGTCAGGTTCCGAATAATGGCAAAGTTAAACTCCCTGATGGGAATCAGGGGAAGTTGAAATGGTTTTGCAATGCATATTTATTAAGGATATTGGTGACTTTCAATCACCGAAGTTATATTCTGGAGTTTATCTGCTCAGAAACTTTATCTCTAATGAAAAAAAGAATTAAAAAAAAAAAAGGAAAACAGAACAAACCCTGTCGCTGTCAGCAGAGAAATGCTCACCTGCTTCTCAGGCAGAAAAGATACTCTGCAGACTTGGCAGAAGTTACATTAATATATTATCAAGTGCAAAAATCTGAGTAACAGAAGTAGCGAAGAGCAGCATTTCGATTCCACTTAATTGAGGCAAGAGAAGCAGTTTTAGGATGAACCAGCAAATATGTGTTTTATTGACGGGGATAAGATATCAACACCCTCAGTTACCCACCTCATTATAAGTGTCAAGCCATCTCATCTCACTTCCTTCTTGCAACCAAACAGTGAAATTTACCCCTGTGCATAGAACTATATATGTGACACTAAAATCCCATGTAAGCTCTCAGGGAACCAATGGACTTTGGCCCAAATTTTCAGAAGAGATCACTAACTCTGGTGCCTTAGGTTTTGGTTGCCCAACTCGAAACCCCATGTGAGTCATTTCCAGAAGTGCTGAGTCACCATAACGTCACTGGAAATCATGGGAGCTGCAAGTGCTCAGCAGCTCTGGACTTGGATGTATTTGCTAGGCCTCTCCATGTTGTTTTTCCATCACATGAACTACAGTAATGGCTGTGAATTGAGTTTCCTGCATTGAGCCAATCCGAGGCATTCTAAGCTGATGGAGTGTTGAGAGGCAATTTGAACCCTTGGATTTGTTAATGGATGGGCCCAGCCAGGAGTAGAACACAGGTCCTGTCACTTATCTACGCGACTGTTATCCTTCTCACAGTCCCATACGTCCTAGAGAAGATGCCAAGTGGAGACAGATGAGCAGATCTGGGCAGACTCCTGCTCCACACTGAACGTGAGAAGACTCTACAGACCAGGTCTCTTCTTCTCTCCACTGCAGCTCCTTGAAACATTTCCAGGTTCCCCCAGTCTTCTCCCCTCCTCCTGCACACTGCAAATCCATTGCCCATAAGGCTCCAGCTCAATACTGGCTCACTCCCAGGCAGATGCTCCAATATCTGCTGGCTCCCCAAGATCCCTCTCCAACACAGTTCTCCCCTGGCCCAACCAAACTCCAACACATTGGCCCCTGACACTTTAAGGTCAACAGGTTGGCCTAGCTGCCTGCCAAGATCTGGGAATCTCCCCTTTAAGTCTCATATAGTCCAATTTGCATAATACAGCTTGGGACAGGTTGAACCCCTGAGCATATAAACCTTCAGGATTTCAAGGGGAGGCTATTGCTCCACAATCAGCCCCAGGGAACTCTGAGCTCCAGGGACCTATAACCCAGTCCCTGGGTGCATAGTCAGCAGGGGGAGTTTGGTTTTGGCAGCAGAGTTTGTAGACATCTCAGAACTGGAAATGGCCCCACAGTCACTGGATTCAGCCACTCCCAGCAGAAATATGGCCGGGCGATGATGTATCACTTATGCAAGAAGTAGGGATACAAATCATCTCCCTTCTGTTATGCTCCCAAGTCTCTCCACAGTGCAGACTGATTGTGGGAAGGAGCTAGGATTCATACATTGGAAACACCTTCTTGTATTTCCTCCTAATGCAATTTTTATCTCTGCATTTTATACTCCCTAATAGAAATGGAGATTAACACAATGCATAACCCAGGAACATCCCCTTCTAGCCACAGAGGTGGGTGGAAGAATGCTGCCCTTCAGCACTTTGATTAAGGGAAACGACCTGCATACTTAATATTTACATTTTGGATAGTTTCATGTACAAATTAGTACTTCAGCAAATCCTCCCCATTTCACACCACTGACACGGTCAGAGATAAAACCCCAAATCAGGCCCTTTCAGGTGCTTAGTGTAACACCTGGAAATTGAGGCACCTGAAATAACTAGTTGCTTTTAAAAATCTTGGACCAGGATTTTTTAATCAGGGATCAGCAGAAAATGTTCTGAAGGCGCTCATGGTGCCTGGGACCCATCAATGTGACCTTGTTCTCTAGCTGCCTCTGTAAATTAGCTCTGAACACACCTTCCCTTGTCAGTTTTGCTTTTTTCCTTTCAGAAGCCGGTAACATCCTCTGCCTCCTGAGCCTAGCTAGCTAGGAAAAGCCTGGCTTTAACCCTGTTTGGAACTGATCATTTGCATCCCACCAAGCTTTACCAAGTCCATGTTTTCTTTTGGGTTCTTCCCAGTGTGCAAGTCTGTCAGAGGATTTTCTGCTTTTTCACCGGATTTGAACATGCCTTTTAGCATATAAATACCTTTCTGGACTTATAGAATAATCAGATGTTCTGGTTAAATCCAATGATTAAAACTATCAGCTTCTCAATCAAAATTCTCATGTAAAGATTTACGGGCAGTTTTTTTGTAAATCAGATGTAAGATGTATAATTCAACCTCAAGGAATGCAGATATCCATGTTCGATGTACAGTCTGCAGACTAACCACAGAAGACTGTGTGACTAAATAAACTCATTTTTTTCCTTCCTACAAACGAGACTCTGAGTTTGTATTTTTATTCCAGGCATTGAAAAAACCCAACAGCATCAACAAAATAAAAAACTCTTTCTCCACCATCACTCCCAGCCTGTTTTACTTGGCATCCCAGAATTCCTCGCTCTTTGGCTTTCAACTGGGAGAGAGCTAGCTGTGCTGGATTGTTAATTTGCTGCCTCTTGGTGCAATCACATCAACACTTGCATCCCTAGTGAGTTGAGCCATCACACTATTTACAATATACGTCTCATTTTAACAGCAGGAATGAGCACTGCGCTAGATTTTTAAAAATAGCCCACCTGACACGTGGGGAAGCCGTGTTACATTCTAATGGGTCAAAAGTAACTTCATCAGGAGAGTTGTTCAGCACCGAGCAATAATGCACAAAGTTGCAGCATGTTCATGAGTGCATCTGAGGCCTGTGTGAACAGAATTGTGAAATACACTGCTTACAAGCCCTCCTGTTTCCCTGGGGATTCCATCCGTGTAGCTGTTGTAGCACAGGGAACAGCAGCAGAGGCATAGCTTAGCTGTGCCAAGTACAAATCCACCTGAAACTGGTTGGTAGTTACTCAGCACGGCTCAGCCATGCCTCCGCTGCTGCTACTTGTGCTACCGCGTCTACACCGCTATTTATACGTGAGCTAGCGTGAGTACATATATGAGAGCAGGGGAATCACACCCCTAGCTCATGTAGTGCAGACTTAGCCACAGATACAGACATGGACACATCCTCACAGTGCTCTGATTCTCATCTGAGTTATTATTTTTTTTTTGACATTACAGCGTGCAAAACTATGAAGAGCCGCCCTCACCCTAAACTTGGTGCTCGTCACTGAATGTCTCTGATCTCCCTTACGTCTGCATAAAAAGGGCGTACACTCCCTTGACCACAGGCACCGACTTTCAGCTTTCTCCAGGGGTGCTCCACCCCTGCTCAGCCCTGAGGTCCTTCCCCCACCTCCTCCTGCCCCCTCCCCTGAGCACGCCCCACCCGCTGCCAAATAGCTGATCAGCGGCGGGTGGGAGAAGCAGGGAAAGGAGCTGATTGGCAGGTGGCTGTTGGTGAGTGCTGAGCACCCACTATTTCTTTCCGTGGGTCCCCCAGCTCCAAAGCACTCACAGAGTCGGGGCCTACGCCACTGACAACTGAGTGACATCACTGCAAACAGAACCAGATCCAAAGGGCCAGTTTGCTGGGTTGTTAAAATAGAATTCCAAAAAGAAAACTAAAATTATACCGTGTACAAAGCAGGTACTAGCCTCCCATAGAATGGGCAACAGGCAGTGCACCCTGTGTGATTTTTGGAACGTAGGTGTACACAGCTATGCATATGAGTACCCGAGAGGAGAATAACACCCCTAGCTCATAGTGTAGATGTAGTTTAGTGTGTGTGCGAAATCGCCCAGAAAGGAACATAAAACATTTTGGAATAAGTTTCCATGAAAAATGCATCAAGGTGGGATTTTCAGCAAGCTTTGTCATTGGTGTAACTCTGCTCCATTGACTTGCACGGGAGCAAAAGTAAACTAACACCACGTGATTTTGAAAATCCCACCAGAACAGTTTGGTTCAGCTCTTGTAAAATCAAATAATGACATAACCCCAATTCTTGCACATGGTCCTAAGCTCCTGTCATCTGATGCATCTGTCCGCTTAAAACACCAGTATCCTGAGCACTTTGAAAATCTGGCCCAGCGTGACTTGCTGGAAGACACAAGGATATCTATGGAAGAGCAACCACAGCCCCTGGAGCAGGAGCGTTGCTGTGTTACACAACAGCGGCACTCTACAGTGGGTTTCAATGTCAGCCCCAAACAAAGCCTATTACAGTAATCAAAGAGGTCAGGAAAGTATAGGGTCACTGCTTCCTAATGAATTGATAATGCCACCCTTGTCCACCAGAAACTATGGCAAAGAGACAACCCCTGATTCTCAATGACATTCTGATGAGAACAGACAATCAATGGGCTCCCAGTGAATGTAACCCTGACCTAAAGGAAACCCTCACACTGATTTGCAAATTAACATTCTTAACAGCAATGTGGAGGCAGGACAGTGCTTCCTACAACTCTGTGCAAAGAAGAGCAGCAACGACACGCAAGAGAGGACATTTACCAATAGTTATTGCAAAGTAGCACCCAACTGTGATTAGGGGCAGAACACTTCCTGGTCACCAAAAAAACAAGGAGTTAACAGTATCCATCCACCTCCATCTGTACAGGCATTCGGGGAAGTGTCATGTGAATGGCTGCCTGGAACGGAAGCAGAGTGAGAGAGAATAGCTTTGGGTACGTCTTCACTACCCGCCGTATCGGTGGGTAGGAATCGATTTATCCGGGATCGATATATTGCATCTCGTTAAGACGCAATATATCGATCCCCGAACGTGCTCACCGTCGACTCTGGAACTCCACCAGAGCGAGCGGCGGTAGCGCAGTCGACGGGGGAGCCGCGACCATCGATCCCGCACCGTCTGGACCGCAGGTAATTCGATCCAAGATACTTCGACTTCAGCTACACTATTCACGTAGCTGAAGTTGCGAATCTTGGCTCGATCCCCCTCCCCCAGTGTAGACCAGCCCTTTGGGGAGGTTTGCCTCGCACCCAGGCGTACCCTGAACTCCAGGTTGAGGGGCTTTTAGCTGCCTGCGTATTTCGCTTGTTATGACTTTGACTATTTTCCTGCTGAGTCATTCCACCAGCACACATTGAATTAATTTCTCCCTATACTCAGGAAAAAGCTGATGTGTCTTAGAGACCACTACGAATTAATTGTTAGTAAATGCTGAATTATTCCCACTACCAGCATGGCAGCTGGTCCTAATAAACTGTACGGGGAGGGGTGGGGAACAATCTCCTTTGCACTCGTTCGAAAACTGACCTGTTAATAAAGAAAACCAACAGATTTGCAAGATGAATAATAATGGACAAATGGATTCAGAGAAGACAAGACCTCGCTTGTAAATGAATGGACTCTGGAACCTGCTCTCAACTCTGTTCAGTAATAAAATGGTGATTGTCCAAACTCATCCATTCAAAGGGTTTTGTCTTTATTTTAAACAGAGATGAATGAAAAAAATCAGATTTTCTGGTCCCAGGGACATTCCAATATTTCAACTTGTTTTCATTGCAAATTGAGATGAGAAGTTGAAATATTAAAATGCTTCAGAGAAAGAAAAATTCAGAAAAAAATAATTTGGAAATTTTATTTTGGCATTTTTGCTCAAAATGAAAATTTTCAATATTCCTCAATTGTTTCAGTTTGTTGAACTGACCCAAAAAGTTTCATTTTGAGTCAAGTGGATATTAAATTGCATTTCCCTAGGAGTCACATTGAGTCATGGGAGCTGTTGTTCAAGTTCCTCATGCCCCCATTTTCTCCAGTGGACCAGGCTCATTGGCCAGACTACATCTCCTTTGATGCACCAGGCAACTGTCAGAAGGGAAACTGCAGTACATCATGGGAGAAGTAGTTCAGCCAGGAAGCCCAGCCCATAGAAGAGAATGGGAGTAATGGGACAGGAGAACTACAATTCCCATGAAGCAATGTTACACAATAGGGAAATACAGTTTAATGTTGAACTATCTCAAAATTAAACATTTCAGCCAGTTCAACAAACCAATATTTTTGTGTCAGATCAGCCCGAAACAAAATATTTCATTTTTATTTTCCCAACAGAAAATTGGAAAATTCCCACATAATCAAAATTTACCCCTCAAAATTTTGATTACCTGGGAACTGCATTTTCCATAAAAAAAACATCTGATGGAAGATTCCCAACCTGTTGTAATTTTAAACAAGTACCAAAGCCCTAAGGCAAGACTGTACTCACAAACACAAGCCTGAGCTCTGCCAACTCTCAGCCTTTTGTGCTCAGAAGTGGAGCTAATGGGACCCACCTGGCCTGGCTGCCAAGGTGAGTCAATGGCATAGCTCTGCATCTCCATACAGTGTCCTCTGCAGCTTGATAGTGAGTTACTTGGCCCAACCCAAATCTGAACCTTTATGTTTTAAAGTTAAGCACCTGGACAAAGTAGACCCCTGCCTCTCCTCCCTCACCTTTGAGACTCTGAAGAAAGTGCAATAGGTCTGGCACCCACTTGACTGGGGCACATTGAGTTTGGCTCAAATTTCCTCACTTGTTAGTCACACCCCAGAATGCCTGGCACACCCACAACTGGAAAGCCCCAGAACCGTTCAGTCCTTATGCAAACCAGGTGTGCAATGCACTATGGGCCGTCAAGTACCAAGGGAAGTAGTATGAGAGTTGAATGCAGCAAATGTCAAACACCCTGCAAAGGGGTGGGGGAGTCAGGGCTGCTGGCCCCCATCACCTTACCTACTTCCAGTGGTGGGGTGGGGAGATGACTGTGTGTCCTCCCCAGCTGTCTCCCTGTGATAGATCATTGCAGGTAGGAGAATCCTGTGTATGTTATCGAAAGAAAAAAGAAGAAGTGTGATGTGTTAGGACTGAGAGTAGATGGTGGTGTCATATAGAAGCAGTTGTTGGCTGGAGCCTTTAAGGAGACGCTTTCAGAGTGATGTGATTGATTAGTCTGCGTGATACCAGGTTTCTTGTGGTGTTCCCAGAAGTTACAAGAATAAATGCAGTCAGGGTTCTAAGCTTGTCAGTGCCTGGACCTCCACCTGCACCCCCGAAACCTCACTAGGGAACAAGCACCTCTGCTGCTGGGCATTGTGTCCCAGTGCAGGGACAGAGTACAAGCCGAGCATGCTGGGACTGTAGTGAGGACTGGGCTGTTGATACAGTGCTTCCTGTGCTCTCTTGCTGCTGTCCACTTGAAAATCTCAGAATGTGCAGCTCTTGTGCCTGCCCAGGTGACACACAATGGATGTTTTCAAGCGCAGAGAGAGAGAGGTTAGTAACATGGAAAACATTCCTTATGATAAGAGAATAAAAACACTGGGGATGTTTGCTTTAGAGCAGAGGTGGATAAGAAGGGACATGATAAATGTATGCAAAATATTGAATGGTACGGAGAAGGGTGCTTCTATCCACACTCTCTCATAGTGCTAGAGCAAGGAACCATTCCATGAAAGTGGAAGGGTATACATTTAAATCTGATAGAAGGTTACACTTTTCCACACACTGTGCCATAAGTCTGTGGAACTCATTGCCACCAAGTATCATGGAGGCCAGCAATCTTAGCAGGATTCAAAAAGGGAGTCAGTATTTAGAAAGGTTAACAGGAATATCAAGCGTTATAATGCTAAGGATTAAAAAGTAGCCCCATTTTTTGGAAAGGATATAAATCCTCAAAGGGATAAGCCAACCTCTAACTAAAGGAGGTTGAGAAGAAATTTCCCTGGGGCAAGTTATCTCATAACTGTCTTCTGCAGGGTCTCTTGCAACTTCATCTTAAGCAGCTGGTACTGGCTATTGTCAGAGCAGGACACTGGGCTACAGGGACCTCTGTTGTGACACAGTTTAGCAAACCCAATCAGTGGCCAGAACTTTAATCCCAAATTCAAACTGGATCCTTTTTGGACTAGTAACAACAACGGTTAACTTTGATGTTGCTGTTCCTTGTCTGTGCACTCCCTGATTTGAAAGGAAATGAACAATACCACAAGGGAGGTCCTGGGAAAAAAGAGAACGCATAGGAAATTGCAAGCTAAGCCCCAGCCTCATAAGACTGGTACCTCAATTCCTAGCCTAGAGCACTGGGAGATCTGTGAACAGCTCAGACTTTTGCTTCGACCAAATCCACACCTGGACTAGATCATTGTCTGCAAAATCCAAGGTTCCTCGGGGCTTCAGGACATGAGCCATGGTTTACACTGATCGCGGCAGTTCTTCAGAGCTTCTTACAGACAAAGCACTACTGCCATATCTCATTAGTAGTAAGACATGCAGCAGGCAGGCAGAGCTGTGAGAAACAGAACATGCTAAGAGGCCAGTGGTACATGCTGAGGCTCCAGTTTTTATCCTGCCATAGTCTCTACTGGCCTCTCTGAGTCCCTGGTTCTGTACCCATTTAGGTCCCTCTTGAAATCTGACCCCATTCTCCAGTTTCATGCATCATATCACAGAGAGTTTCAAAGCACATTGCGTGTGTGTGTGGGGGGGGTGACTTCCCAAAGGACGCAGAGTTGCACCTGGACCTTGGGGCGCTGGGGGGTGTTAGGCCAATAATGAATGCTTCTGAAAATCCTATCTTCTGAGTATCACCTGTCACTACAACCATTCCCTCCTACCCAGCGTGGAGGAGAAAACCCACTCCAGCCTCTCCAGTGCTGCAAGATAAGTGTGTTCTCCATTCTGCCCAGAACCAGCATTTTGTTCTTTGCTCTTTTTTATTTATTTATTTTAGAAGCCCCAGATGATAAATTACTAGACAGCCTCATTAACTGCAATGCTTTGTCAGTTTTCCCAAAGCAATCAGAGTGTTAGTTAGACCCAAGGAGCAAATGGAAAGCTAAAAAGGAAGCCAAGCACAGCCCTATTAATCCTGTGGTATGGATCGACATTTGTCAACTGTATTGAAGTTTGTTCTACTGAATAGAGCCCAAGAGACTACTCAATTACTTTATCTCTTAGCAATTGGGAACCTGCTCCTTCAGGTCAATCAGTTAGCACAGAGGGAAAAAATTTGGATACAAGATTAACCTTAGAAATCCGCTGCCTTTTGTTCTGAGGTTCTTTAAATGAAAGGGAATAGAGTGTTTTTTTTTAAATGTCCTTTATTTGGATAAGTGAAAGTAAGGGGTTAATTTAAATCAAGGGCCTGGTGGGACTCTCCGACATGTCTAGTCTGTTGTGCTACACTTGATCCCATCAAGGAAGGCTTCCAAAGTTCCAATCTGGCAAGAGGCGGGGGCTGGCATATTCTGGTCACCCTATCTCAAAAGAAAGACACAGCGGAAGTCCAGAGACAGCCAACAAGACATATTACAGACATGGAGAAACTGCCTTATGAAGAGAGATTGAAAAAACTGGAACTACATACCGTAGATGAATAAGGGGGGAACATGGTAAGGTATGCAAAATAATGAAGGGTTTAGAGACGGTAGATCAGGTGCTGCCATTTACTCTCTCCCAGGCTATGTCTACAGCACAGAGCCTATGCCAGGATAGCCCCCTACTATACATGTAGTGTACACTGACTGAAGGACTTTTTCTGTCAGCATAGGAATATTACTTCCCCAAATTACATTAGCTATGCTGACAGAAGAAGTGGTACTCTTCTAAGATCTGCCCATGTGAATCACCAAAATGAGGTGTCACTCAATGTCAGCATAAACTAGAACCTAGGCCTATAGAGAGCCTGGACTATCAACACTTCCACATCAGCACCAGGAGCTCAGACTAGATTTCTGTTGGGGGACCATGTGAAACTAGACTCTGCAGGACGTACTGACCAGCAGGACCTGAGTGGTGGCTCCCTTCAACCAACTGACTGGCCCATGCTGGTATATAAACCAGCAAACCATTACAGGGAGCTGTTTGAGCAATGATGCAGACTGCCTGTTTGCTTCTGCGCCAGCCTTTGCCTTATTATGAACCTCAGACTCTAGTTCCTGATGCCAGTTCGTCCCTGACTCTGCTGCGTGTCTCCTGCCTGCAACTTGGTGCCTGAGTCTGACTTTATGGTATCCTAAGCTGGCTTGACCCTGACTCTGCTACTCGCCGGCCACCTACAGCTTGGTGCCTGACCTGGCTCCACCCAGACTCTATTCCAGGTCTGCTGGGTGACTGATCAGTGCCCATTGGCTGCCCATGGCAATAGGTTTTGCAGATGTTCAAGATGTTTATTTTCTGAGCTCTACTGAAAACTTGGTATAAAGAAAGCTTGGCTCCCTATTGGCTGGGCCAATGGAATATGCCCTCTGGGCCTGACTCCTTGATTGGGGATAAGTATTAATGTTGGTATCTCCCAGACACATACACCGCTTTGTGACACCAAACTCAAATGTCAGTCACAGTAAACTGTGTAGATCTGTGGCCCTCCCTCTCCTTTCCACATGAGGAATGAAATAATTAACTATCCTGACATGTAAATTATCATCACTGGGCATCTGAGTTAACCCCTCACTGAGATGAATGGGGCAGTTCACACCTCTCCAAGCTATTGTTCCAGGCTCTCTGCAGATTCAGGCAGACATCTGCAGTCACAACTGAGTTACCACAACCAGAACAGCTAGAGAGACTTTCTTTTTAAAAAAAATGAAAGCTGATGAGTAGTTTCAAAGAGGTGCCAGGATGTCGTGTGTGTGTGCCAGCTGTTTCCAAGCTTTGAGGGACATTATGGCAGTAGCTGAGTGTGACAGAGTCAGAGGCAGTACACTCTGCCCCTGAGGACACAGAAAGATTTACTATGCTGAATGAGTCCAGTTAGGTATCAAGTCCAAAATCTTACCTCCTGCAGTGACCAATATCAAACCTTATGGAGGTGAAACATGATCACTCAGTAGGGAACCTCTCGACCCCTCCCCACCAACATTAAATGCCACTAGAGCCCCACAGTCATCTTCAATGTCTCTTTGTTGTGAACTGCCAAGGTGCTAAAACATGATGGCTGGGGTGCCCAGTTTCAATAGGATGTGGGCATCTAATTTCCTAAAGCTGCTTTTATAATCCCATCTGAAAGTGTCATTGAGAGCCCATACTGAAGCTGCTTCTCTGCTCATGTGCAACATGCACTCTGCGGTCTGCCTCCTAATTCTGGAATGGATCACTCTGTTCACTGGTTGCGGAAGCTATGACCTGGAAGTAAACATAAAACCATCACTGATAAATTGCAGGTGACCCAAATTAGGGAAGTGGTAAATAATGAGGTCACTGATCCAGCAGGATTTGTGTCACTTGGTATGATGGGTACAAGCACACAATATGCATTTTAATACAGCTAAATGTAAATGTATACATCTAGGAACAACGAATGTAGGCCTTATTTACAGCATGGGGGACTCTATCCTGGGAAGCAGTGACTCTGAAAAAGGTTTGGAGGTCCCTCATGGTGGATAATCAGCTGAACATGAGATCTCAGTGCAATGCTGTGGCCAAAAGAGTTAATGCAATCCTTAGATGCACAAACAGAGGAATCTCTAGGAGTAGAGAGGTTATTTTACCTCTGTATTCGGTGCTGGTACGACCTCCAGTGGAATACAGTGTCCAGTTCTGGTGCTCACAATTCAAGACAGATGTTGATTAATTGGAGAGGGTTCAGAGAAGAACCGCGAGAATGATTAAAGGATTAGAAAACATGCCTTACAGTGACAGATTCAAGGAGCTCAATCTATTTAGCTTAACAAAGAGAAGGTTAAGGGGTGACTTAATCACAGCCTAGAAGTATCTACATGGGGAACAAATATTAAATAATGGGCTCTTCAATCTAGCAGAGGAAAGAATAACATGATCCAAGGGCTGGAGGTTGATGCTAGATAAACTCAGACTGGAAATAAGGTGAATATTTTTAATGGAGAAGTAATTAACCCAGGGTGGTGGTGGATTCTCTATCACTGACAATTTAAAATAAAGATTGGATGTTTTTCTAAAAGATCTGCTCTAGGAATTGTTTCAGGGAAGTTCTATGGCCTGTGTTATGCAGGGGATCAGACTAGATCAGTGGTTCCCAAACTTTTTATGTCACTCCCCGCCTTATCCGTAATGTAATCTCTCCATGCCCCAGCCCCCGCGAGCTGGGCCAAGAGCAGGGCCAGGGAGTGAGGCCAGGGCTGGAGCTGTGGTGGCAGCCAGGAGTGGGGCTGGAGCCGGAAAGGGGAGCTGCGGCTGGGATCGGGACCGGGAGCAGGACTGGGTCCAAGCCACAGTTGGGGGTGGGAGTCAAAGCCATGGTCTTGGCTGGGGCTGGGGCCGGAGCAGGAGTGGAGCTGGGGGCAGAACAGGGCTGGGTGGTGCTCCCTCTCCGCCGCTTGTGGTGGCTGGCCCAGGCCCTGCTACACCCCTGAACATGATGAGGTTGAAGTCACCGGTGAGACAAAAAACTTGGCTCATGTAGTTACCCTGCCAGTAATGAACATTTTACCCTTTCCTGGGTCTCCATGTTATGCTGGAGAAATCACTTAATCACTGTACGCTTTGGGTTTCCTGTCTGAAAACAGATTGAAAACCCCCTGCTTGCCTATCTCAAAGGAGTGCTGTGAGTCATGAATTATTAATTCTGGTAAAGTGCTTTGAGATCTCCTGTTGCTAGGAGCGAAAGAAATGCAAAGCGTTGCCGAGCTCCTTTTGCATTTAGTGGGGGAGCGCTCAGGGGTTAAACTGTGAAATAGAACACCACATTTGATTTGCCATTTCTTTGGGGGAGAAAACAAGCTGTCTTATTTACTCAGTGTTTTTTGCCTTAGCTATAAAAAGGCCAGTAAAGAAAATGCTTTCTGATTATTGTAAAGCAGGGTGGCTAAGATCTCAGCAACAATGGGCAGTATATGTATCCTATAATGGCCGTAAGAATAGCTGATGTGTACATAAACTTCCCTTAAAGTCAAGGTAAGCCTTGACAAAGGAATTCTATGTCCCTGCAAACACATTGAGAAGGCAATACAGCCTCATAAAGTCCTTCATCTTATGCAATGTCTATTGGTTTCTCATTGTATTGATTATATTGCAGAGATAAAATATAAATTCGGTATACTCAGCAAAGACAGCTTTACTGCTTTATTGTGCTGATTATTACAGAAGGTATAAATTGGGTCATAATTCTGAAGAGTCATCAGAAATCCAGACACAACTCAAAGTTATTCATTTGAAATAGTGTTTATGAGATCTTCAAGAGAAGATCAATATATTAGTGTGTACATGTCTGTATATATATATATTTAAATACACAGATAGATAACCCCCACTTCTGTTTTTCACTGCTTGCCCAAGAGGGTGTTTCTCTTCATCTCCCCCCACACCCCAAGACATTGCAGGAGAAGCACAGGAGGTTTTTTTTTCTTTTGTTTCTTCCCCTCCAGTCTATATACGTGACAATGCAAGGCAAACCCGTGATTCTGTCATGAGAGGAAGATGGAATTGAAGGGAAGAGAACCCTATTTTTTACACAGAGAGTTTCAGCAGCTGGGAGTGGGCTGGGGACTAACTTCTCCCTCAGATATACTGGGATGTAGGGTACCTGAAATGGAATTCATTCAATCCAATCCATTGCCCATAACACTTTGCCCTTTTCTTGCTTATTCCCCCCTTCCAGTTATTTGCCACCTACTTCTCTCCCTCCACATCTGCCTCATTCTTTCCACCTCCAAACCATCTGGCTTGCCTGTTTTTCATATATTGTTTTCTCTTTATCACTCTCGCGCGCCATTCTTTAAGAGGCAGCATCTCCCTCTCTCTTGTTCTCTCTTTCCCAATCCCCGCTTGCTCTCTCCCATGTTACATTGTTTTCCCCCCATTGCTCCCCTTCTCCTGTTTTCTCAGTCCCCCGTGGCCCCTGCATTCTCAGCTCGATTCCCACTTCCTCTCATCAGCCTCCCTCGTCTCTTTCTGCACAACGTTTAGCAGTTAAATAGCATTGTACATTAGGGATGCTTAGCATTTTCTGTAGAAATTTTCTTTCCATGGAAGATTCCAGGTGTTGAAATGGATTTTTAATGGCCCACCGCTGGGCAGATAATTACCGGGACCAGTGAAAATTCGGGTACAATATGCTTAATGCACAATAATTTATTTGACAAAGAATCACACAAGCTGTAAAGGTTACATAATACACATCTCCCTAATGAGCCTCAATTCCCCAAGCATAAACCGTCAGTAACTATGTTGGCCTTACACAATATCCTGATTGGAAAACAAAGCAGGTATAGCTACCAATTCTAGAAGGCACTTCTTTTCTTCTCTTCTTTCCCCTCTCAGGTACTTGGCCTGTCAAATGTCCCTCAAAGCAGGGTCTAGGTTACCCCGAGGCCTTCTGGTTTAAAAGTCCCACAAAGGTCCCTCATAGCAGGATCTTGGTTACTCCAAGGCATTCTGTCTCACAGTGTCACAGACCTCTTCAGCTATTAATTGGGGAACTAACTAACTAATTTACTTTGCTTAGCATTTATACCTTTGTTCTCAAAGGAGTCAGATGTCCCAGAAATATGCCCTGCGGGCATTTTATTACTGGTCTTCTCTAATTAATATTTTGGAAGGAGGCTGCAAAACAAACACAGACCAAAGCTCAATCAACGTTTACCCTCTCATTGATCATTCACTTGAGCTCTTAGCGTGATGCTATCCAAAAGGGTCATTTTGACCCGGATCAGCCTGTACCAAGCCCACTGTTCACATGTTTTTACATCTTCTTTACTTTGGTGATTTGGTGCCCCCCAGCTGATATATTCCAAAGTTCAGTGTTGAAACATACACACAGACAGAGCCTTTATTAACCATACAGATGCAGTTTCATCGCTCCCAGTAAATGTCCACACTATCTATCTAATGCTAAGAGAATCCTGCTCCAAGAATCCTCTAGCAAATTCAGACGTACCAAGCCATACCAAACTCATACTTATCACATTCATTCATATCAGCCACAGTAATTCATAATAATTTGGCACTGTCCCAACAAAACAAATTTTTTCTGGTTGCTGCTGAAAATTTTGGGATTTTTTGGCAAAAAAGTGAATGGCCCAAAACTTAAATAATTCAGTTGGGAAATGTTGCCACAATGCCCCATGGGAGTTGTAGTTGTCTTCTACTGTCCTCTAAGGGCTGAGCTTCCTGGCCACACTACATCTGCCATGATGCATCATGGCCAGGGATCCACACCTCCGTTCTCCAAGAGGAGAGACCTTGGTGCTTCCTGAGATACTCTGACCAGGGAGCCTGGCCTGTAAAGAAAAATTGGAGCATGAGGCACCACAGTGGTAGATCCAAGCACAAATATCCAGTTTTCTGTCTCAGTTTTTCAGTGTTTGAATTTCTGCTGAAAAGCCTGAAATTTCTGCAGACACCCCTCCATTTTGCAATCAGCTCTACTGTATGTACACTAACAAATTAATCACCATGATGTAGGTCCCAATTTTACAGATGTGGGACACAGAGGAAGAAAAGTTAAGTAAGGCCACAGAGGGAGTCATGTCAGAGGCACAATGAGAACACAGGAACTCCTTCCTCCCTTCTCCCCGCCCCAGAGTTCCCCGTTTCAGCAAAGCTTAAATCAACATAGTTAGTAGGACTTAAGCACGTGCTTAAAATTCAACCTGTGTTTTTTTGCTTTGCTGAATTAGGGACTTATTCCCCCGGTTCATGCTGCCTCATGCACTGCAGAGCTGCCTCCTTGTGGCCAGAAGTCACCATGGCTAACAAGAAGATGAGCCAGCTGGGAGGGAGTTGCTGTGTGTCTAGTGCTATCAGTGCCTGAGCTGTGAATTGATCTGGGGTTTCCCCAAACATCTGTGACCTCATAACTGTAGGGGTCAAGCCCAGTTCCAAACACAGGGACAAACTTTCAACTCAATCAACGGACTCCCCTTTCCTCCACCTCTCTTCTCCATGGAAATCTGGGAGTAGTTTTGCTATTTCTATAGCCCCCACAGGGTGGGCTTCACAGGACCTTAAGAACTATTTGTGCCTATTTAAAGTTAAACGGCCAGAGGAGGGAAAGGAGAGGATAACAGAACTGGGGGAGTGGCACATCCTCAGACAGGTCTTGAAGGGTCTGGCTTCTCCCAGGGTGGAGGTAACTCCGGGAGGAAGCTCAGGGAGTTGCTATGTTTACTGCTTTGGTGAAAGCAAAACTCTTGTGTACCAGCAGCAGGAGGGGAGGACATTTGTACCCTCTTCCAGCAATAAAGGCATGTTGCTCTGTTTACTGAACTCCTGCCAATGTCATCGTTCCAGGAAATCTGCCTTCTTATGCTGCTCCACCAATAAGACTGGGATCATGCTGTAAACAAAGGAAGGAGGAATTCCTTGTTTAAAGTGTTCATCCCCTCAGCCCTAGAGAAAAAGGGAAGTTTCTTATTGTGTAGTTCCAAATTTTGGTCCAAGTGGCCCCTTGACTAGCTGGGAAGGAGCTGGAAAAGTCTGCACAGACGCTGAATCACTTTCATTCTCAGGCCTAGTGCATTTTAGAATTCCACAAAGGGTAACATTTCCCAGAGCATCTGAGCTTTGGTCTAGGCTACAGAGTTAGGTCCACACAAGGCCTCTTACATTGACCTAACCCTGTAAGTGTCTACACTAAAATTTTGCTCCAGCCGCCGTAACTCGCCCGCTTCTCCAACTTAATAACTCCACCTCCACAAGAGGCGCAGAGTCCATGTTGATGTAGTTAGGTCGACGCAGTGTCAGTGTAGACACTGTTGCTCACATCGACTGTTGCTGGCTTTCCGAAGCCATCTCACAATGCCCCACACTGACAGTTCAATCGATGCAAGTGCTCCTGGTGAGAATCTGCACCACCGACACAAGGAGGAAAGTGTAGACCCGCACAAATGATGTAAATACAGTGGCGTCTCTATGCTGACATAAGTTAGATCGACTTGATTTTGTAGTGTAGACATGCCCTCGGTGACTGAGGAGCCTGAGGGCTTGTCTACACTGAGACTTAGTCCATAACAAGCCATTGAGAGAATCAACAGTGGACAAGTCCCTGTGCAGATGCTGCTAATGTGCACTAGAAGCTCTGTAGTGCTCTTTGACTGACTGTTTCAAACAACAGCGTATCAAGGTGAACAACAGAACTTTTAGTGTGTGGTAGCAAGGTCCACACAGCTAGCTGGTGCATGGCAGGCTAGTGTGATGCAGATGTGTGCCTTGGCTTGCTATGCCCTCAGGGTGAAATGCATGAAGGGACTTAAGTGTTACAACTCTGAGCATCAAGGTGTCTAACTTTTAGGTGCCTAGAAAATCACAGGAACAGCACTGTGATCCGCAGAGCTGCATTAGGTGCCTAGGTTCCCTGTACAATGAATGGAGATGGATAGGCACCTAAGAGTACAACCCACAAAAACCTGCTAGCCAATGGGAGATGTCAACTGGAGGGGTGTATCATAAGCCCCACCCCTCTCATGAAGATAGGCACCTCCCTGCAGCCATGACTTAGGTGTCTAACTGTTTAGTGATCCAGGAACGGGAACCCACTGCTTGGAGCTGGGCAGCTCAGGCACCTAAGGTGTTTCTTAAGGGAATGAGTTAGGTGCCTCACCCCACACAAGGGCTGGAGGAGGAGGAGCCCATCCTATAACTTTTAGCCCAGTGGCTAGAGAGCTCACCTGGGATGCGGGAGATCACAGGCGCTGACTTTTATTTTTGCTGGTGGGTGCTCAATCCCTGCTCCTCCCTGAGGCCCTGCCCCCACTCTGCCTATTCCCCCGAGGCTCCATACCCGCCGCTCGCTGTTCGCTGCCTTCCCCCAAGCGCCTCCCGCCAGCCGCCAAATAGCTGATCGGCAGCCCCGCCAAACAGCTGTGGCTGGTGGGTGCTGAGCACCCCCTATTTCTTTTCTGTAGGTGCTTGAGCCCCTGGAGCACCCACGGAGTCAATGCTTATGCAGGAGACCCCAGGTTCCATTCTCCCCTTTCTGCCAGAGGGGGAGAAAAGAGATGGGAGACCCCTTTTTAAATCCTAGAAGAGTGACCTAACCCCTGAGCTATGGGATATTCAGATGCCAGGCTGCCTCACTCTCTCCTGTTGCACTGTCGATAAATAATGGAGTGATCAAAGCAGAGGGACTGGACCTGAGGTCTCCCCTCTCAGTGCCCTAACAACAGAACTACAGAATCATTCTCACTTGCAGGGTGTCAGGTATTAGGGAGTAGCTGTGTTAGTCTGTATCCACAAAAACAACAAGGAGTCTGGTGGCACCTTAAAGATTAACAGATTTATTTGGACATAAGCTTTTGTGGGTAAAAAACCCACTTCTTCAGATGCATGGAGTGAAAATTACAGATGCAGGCATTATTATAATGGTTTTTTTACCCACGAAAGCTAATGCCCAAATAAATCTGTTAATCTTTAAGGTGCCACCGGACTCCTTGTTATTCTCACTTGCACTCTCTCTGGCCCAATGTTTGCTCCATGGTAGATAAATACTTAAGTCACAGTCAAAAAGAGAGCATGTAATTGAGAATTCACCTGAAGTTCAGTGGTTTGGGCACCAGCCTGAGAGATGGGAGACCCTCAGTCCAATCACTCTTTCACTATTTATCCACAGTGCAACAGCTTCAACTGGAGAGACTGAGGCAGCCCCACATCAGAATATCCCATTGCTCAGTGGCTAGAGAACTCTAGTGAGAGGTAGCAGATTCCACTTCAAATCTGTTCTCCCTGTCTGGCAGAGAGACAGGAATTGAAGCTGGGTCTCCTACATCTCAGGTGAGTGCTTTAGCTGCTGGGCTAACAGTTATAAGGTGGGCACAGCCACCTTCAGCTGGATTTTGCATGGGACCTGATCCAGTAGGTGCCCTCTGAGCATGCCTAGTGGATTGGGCCCACACATGCCTTAGTTGGCTAAATGCCTCTTTTGCCCTACTTTGTGAATTGCTCTGGGGCTTAGGCAGGAGATGGGCATGCAGGCACCCAGAGGGAAGTAGTAATGCTCACACTCAGAGGCATGAACTTTTGCTTTGAAAACACGGACACTGAGTGAGTTTAGGCTCCTACAGGGTTCAGGAGGAGTTTTGTGGATCACAGTGGAGCCAAAACTGGCAGTTAGGTACCTAAATCTGGGGGTTAGGCACCAAGGTACATTCATGGATCTCACCCTAAGTTTCTGTGAGGACAAGCCTGAGTCCCCTTTTAAAAGCAACAGAGGCACTTAAGAGCCTTTGAAAATGGGACTTAGGGTCCTAAGTCACTTGGATAAAATTTTGTTCTACTTTCATCCTCCTCTAACTATTTAATTTGGAAAAAGAACAGGAGTACTTGTGGCACCTTAGAGACTAACAAATTTATTAGAGCATAAGCTTTCGTGGACTACAGCCCACTTCAGTCCACGAAAGCTTATGCTTTAATAAATTTGTTAGTCTCTAAGGTGCCACAAGTACTCCTGTTCTTTTTGCGGATACAGACTAACACGGCTGCTACTCTGAAACCTATTTAATTTGGGTGTCCCTAGTCTCTGATGGCCAGAAGCTGGGAGTGGACAACAGGGGATGGATCACCCAATGACTGCCCTGTTCTGTTCATTCCCTCTGAAGCACCTGGCATCGGCCACTGTCAGAAGACAGGATACTGGGCAAAATGGACCATTGGTCTATTCTAATTTTGTTGCTACCAAAAATCTATCTACTTTATGCATATCCTAAAATACAGCATTTCCATCAGTCCTGCATCTTCTAAAAAAATTACCATTCTCCATCAGCCACCTGCCATTAAATCATTATAAAAGGTCTTTATTATTCAGGATTCAGTTGTCTCAGTCAGCCTAGTCTTACGACTGGAGGCAGGAGAGGGCCAGGATTTTATATAACACCCTTTGCAATTCATGATCCGGCATGAATCAGCTGAGCTGCACTGAGCTCTTTTCCCTACAGGCTGGGAAGAAAAGAAGCAAAAGAGACTGTTACTGTAATGTCTGTTGAGTGGAGCTCAGACACTGTGCTGGAGGGGGCCAGATAGGCACTTAGATAGGAAAACGGAACTTTAGCATTGGCAGGACGAATACTCAGAATGACAGCAACGATGCAGCAAGCTCTTGCAGCAGCTGGGAATGTTTACGACGCTGATTATAGATGTACCACAACTGGATATTTAAAGGAGACACTGGAATATTTGCTTATTTGACTCTGAGGCCTTGGGTCTTCTGTAGTGCAGACTCTATGTTGGAAGTGAGTGGCAGTGGAGAAAATAGCCTTAGAGAATCTCCCACAGACTGTTTCCAGTGCTCTCTGGGCTGTTTTTCTTCCTTTTAAATTCCACCCACCCCAGAGAGCTTCAGCAGGTGTGAAAGGGGAAGCCTCCCTTTCCCTTGTATGTGAGTGGATAAGGGGTTAAATCTGAGGCTGCTTTCCCACCTGCCATACAGTGACTAAGAGGACCAATTTTACTTTACTCTCCAATGTGAAATACTCCCTTAAAATCCAAAGGTTACCAGAAGCCTTTGGGATTGTAACAGGTTGTGCTCACCACCGTGGTGCCTCCTGCTGCTTGTTCTGGGAATTAGCTCTTTCCATCAGCAAGGGGCCCCCCTCTTGTGGTGTCTCACTCTCCATCACTGCTTCTCCACCATCTCCGCTGTCTGTGGGGACCCGCATCGGTCCGAGACTCCATTGTCTCCCCTCTACTGGGGGAACCGGCAGTCCTTCACCCGGCTTCTCACCGCAGTGGCTAACTGCAGCCCCTAGTCCTGTCCCTCGCTCAAGGGAAAACTGCAGTCCTCTGGCTGGCCACTTCCCTAGGCAGCCAGTGGGGCAAATGGGCGGAGGGGGGACAGGCCCATCCACTACTCTGGGCCTCAACCCAGAGACCCTATAGCTGGCAGCGGCTCACTGCCTCTCCTTCCCCTCTGCCACTACCTGCTTTCCCTGGGCCACTTCCCCATAGCCCTAGCACCTACTCAGCCCCTGTATCAAGGCCACAGTCTGGGAGCCAGCCAGACTAGAGCTCCACTTACACCCCTGACACTGCCCAGCACTGCTCTGTCCCAGGTCCTTCTCCCTCAAGCTTCAAGGAGAGACCGAGCTCTTCTCTGCCCTGCAGCCCTTCTTATAGGACCCAGCCTGGCCCTGATTGGCTGCGTCTAAGCCTTCCTCTGGTTGGCTGGGTTCTGTGCAGTCGCTCCAAGCTCTGCTATTAACCCTTTGCCAGCCAGTGCGGGGCAGCTACCCCATCACAGGGATCCAATTAAAATAAATCAAAACACACTTAAGAGACATCTTGTTATTTAAGGTTGTTCCTTGCCACCCCATTCCCCGTTGGGAGGAGCTTCAGAAATGGTGCAAAGGGTTCCGTTCACCATTGCTCTGCACCTCGCACAGCTATTCACACCAGGGGTAGCACAGGTGGCAGGCAGCTTGGGCTAACTTCCTGACTACAAAGCCATTTTGCCCTCCTAGGTGTGTACTTGGACTGTCAGTTTGAGCAGCTGCCCCTGCTATCCCAGCTACACTGCTATCTTTAGCATGCTAGTGAGAGCAGAGCTAGCCATGCCTGTCTACCACCGTTGGGAAGCACCCTCCCAGCTGCAGTGCAGACATAATCTATAAAGGAGGCTCCTGCTAGTTACGTCCCACTGTGCTATGTCCCTTCCCCACCATCCCCAGCAACTTCCATCTTCCTAGTTAAAAAGCAACAACATACATGATTGCTTCCACTCCCAGCTCCAGCAGTTCCGCTGCATAGGAACGCCACCTGAGACAGTGTGGTTTGCGCATCTCTAGCACTGGCTCCAGCCATCTAGTCTCAACCTTCCCACAGCTCCACTTTGTGAGGTTCCACTTAGCGATGTGAGAGTCAGCTGAAATAAAAGAAGAAAGAACCAACCTGAACTTTCGCCTGGGGCATTTACTGAGGTCGCAAAAAGCTCAGGGAGAGTTCTGTCCTTATTAATTGTCACACATAAGAGCTTTGGCTGCTAGACTGGAAAAACCCACCACATCCCATCCTGGGAATCAGAAAGTGCCTGGAAACCTCAGACAGAACCTGTTCTTGTAACATTTCCAGCCTCACTTTGCAGAACCGAGAGAGATTTGTATAGCTCCAATCAACTTCAGATCAGCACCTCGTCTTCTGGGTGCTTCTCCAAACCTCAAGAACTTGACTCATAATCGATTTCTCTCCCCTTTTCATACTGGGTGCATTTCCCATTTATTAGGTTTATTGAGCTATTCTTCACTTCTAAATTACAGTCAAGGGAAGTGACACTAAAATAACAGAGGTCAACAGCTCAGCTCTCCAGGTTTCATAGCAATCACATTCCATGGGCTGTATATATGAAATGTTCCTATTAACTTATTTGACTGCTTAATAAAGATATTTAACAGCTTTAGGACTAAATTCAGATCTGGTGTGAGTGGGTGCAGCTCATGTCTCTGAACTTGGCCCAGGGTGCAATCAATGCTTTATATTTGCTCTCCCTTTTGTACTGAGTGGCTAAATCAAAGACGCAGATTAGCAGTATCCAAGCAGTGCACTATAAATTAAAGGCATTTTAAACTTTCATGGCATCCCACCAATCAAATTAAAACAAAATGGAGGGAGCAATCTTTGAAATTAAAGGCATTTAGAAACAAATAATGAAAACAAATTGAGAAACCACATCCTTCTCCCCTTCTTTATTTCAGTCCCCAAAGCCTAATGTGGATATTAATTGCCTGGATAAGATATACAAGCATCTTTCATCCGAGCAAGAAGCTCTGCAATATCAAAACAAGCTACGTAAATAGAGCTCGGCAGGACTGAGACCCAGGAGGAACTGACAATAGGAAGGGGGTCTGTATTGGAGTGTGGACTTCATACACCTCTTTGTAAGGCTATTCTCAAGGGCTACTGCTATAGCCACCATTTCGGCTGCCTGGATGGAGTGTGGCAAGCATTACCCTTTTAGTACCTCATCAATGGGAACTCTCACAGCTGCATATCCTGTGTATGGCTTCCCTTTCTTGTAATAACAAGACCCATCTACAAAGCATATAGTGACTACCTTATCCTCAGCACTGCTGCGCCCTCAATAAGTGGTGACCCAGGGGTGCTAACTGTGGTAAAGGGCACTCATGCTCATCCCCCTCTATCATAAGATCATAGGGGGCTGGGGACATCATTGGAGTTTTTTCCATGTCCATATTTTTATTTAACAAGGCTAGAGTTCATTTAGCCAGTCTAGGGCTGGACACATGACCATTATTAATCTTGCCGGTGAGCACATATTTTACCAGGGAGTCGTTGGTTTTCAGCAAGATGGGTGACAATCCCACCAGATATTCACAATGCTGCAGAGCCCCCACCAGCACCAAGACCTCCTTTTCACAGAGAATGTATCCCTTTTCTACCTCATTTAGAGTTTTGGAGGCATATGCCACAGGTTGGAGCGCTGTACCATGGTTCTGACTCAGTATTGTTCCCATCCCCCTCTCAGTAGATGTCAATTGTAACACAACTGGCTGTTCCACCCTTGGCTAGGCTAGGGATGGGACTTGAGTTAAAGTTTGTTTTAACTGGACCATGGCTTCCTGCTGTCTAGGGCCCCATTCCCACTCTGGTTTTTCTTCAAAAGTTCATGTAGTGCGTCTGCCTTTTCCGGAAATCCATAAATAAAATCTCAGGAGAAATTGACCATCCCCAGGAATGATCTAAGAGGGGTTACATCCGTGGGAGCTGGAAATGTAAAGATCAGAGGAATGTCCTTCCTGTCCCGGAGTTACCCTGATTTCCTTGCTGAGAGCACAAGTGGGCTTTCTTTGGGCTTACCTAAAACCCTGTTTCCTGAATTTTTTGTAATACCTTGTCCAGTACTTCCAAATTCTTGTCCCTGGTATGGGTACAAATCAGGATATCGTCCATGTAGGATATTATACTGTCCCTTTCAGGCACCCCATCCCTCATTTTGACCACATGGGTGTGACAAATAATAGGGGCATTAATCCAGCTCATATGTATCCTTGCAAAACACAGCTGTCGTCCCTGAAAAGTGAAAGTGAATTTATAACTGTCGATGTAATGGGATAGCAAAGCAATCATTGGCCAAATCTAAACCAGAAAACCACTGGGCCCCTTCTACAATGGAGGCCATCAGCTCCTGATACGTGGCCACTACGGGGACCATCAGCAGGATCCACACAATTTAGGGGACAAAAATCTACTGTGTGCCTGCAAGTCTTGCCATCACTTTTAAGAACCAGCCACAGGACAGCATTAATGGGGCTAGCTTGTTTCACTAGGACCCTTTGGCTTAAGAGTCTGACAATCGTTTCTTGGAAGCTGGCTTCAACCTATTCTGGGTACCATACTGCTTCTGAGGTGGAGAATCAGGGCCTGTGACTAGGACTTCTGCATCAATTTTACCGCATTCTATCTTAGCCCACACCACCCGTGTTTCTCTGAAATTGCAAGAACTTCCGGGGGTCATTTGGACCATTCCAGTTCTTCAGATACCTTAAGGGTTGCAAACTGGCAGCTTGCCAAAATTTTCACTGGTTCCCAGTGTATGCCAGAGGGCATCTCCCATAGAACCCTATTGGCAAAGTCAACCAGCACTTTCAATTCTCCCAAAGCATCAATTCCCAGGATCCCTACCTTTCCCAGATCCATCAAGCTGAATTACCCTTTATTTTCCCTCTGCCTGACCCTGTACGGGATCTTCCCACAGAAGGAGGCAATGCTCTCTGCCTCATTAAATCCCTGTAAAGTCTTGACTCCAACTGGAGGCCCAAACAGGTTCTTATTCTTGGTACTAATCAGGGAATAAGTGGCACCTGAATCTACCAATAAATTTTGTCCAAACACCCCTCCTCCAAATTCTACATAAAACATGAAACTCCCCCATCCATCAGTATCACAAATGTGCCACTATTGGGGGAGTGAGGGGCACTCGGCCTCCCTCTGGGGAGTCATCTGGTGGTGCACTTGGAGTCTTCCCTTCATGCTCAGCCAGCTTTAATAAGAGTTCTGGGGTATGCAACCCCTCTATTTTTTTCTCTCCCTTTGCGCTTCAGGAGCCATCTCCAGATTTCTGCCCACCAGAGATCAGGCATTCTGACCCAACTTTTGTAGGGTTCCCTTCTCTTTCCCCTTTCTCTTTTGGTCTTGGCCTTCTTTAGGAGTGTTATCTGAGAGGGTTATTGCAGTGACCTTCCTAACTTTCTTTTTGGGGGGATAAATATCCTTCTGGACCTCATAGGCCTTCCTAGCCCTCTTCTCAATTTCTTCTAACCTAGCTATCCCTGGTTCAATACCCACTAATGCCAGGCAAATCATGGGAAGGAACCTTTGACTCAAGATTTATTTGACTGCAGCTGACTTATACACCAAGTTATCTGCTGCAGTCAACCCAGAGTGTTTAGATGCCAGCTTCTTTCTAGCCATACAACTTTCTGGTCTTTCCCCTGCTTGTTGCTTCTCTTGATGGAATATCACTACAGGGCTTTCTCCAGATAAAAGGGCCTTGATCACTTCCCCTTTCAAGTTAATATATCTTTGGGCATCATCGTCTCCGGGGGGATCCTTACTTGGTTCCCATAAGAAAGCCCTGCAAAGTCCCGAGGAGTCATACATTCCCTGGCCAAGGCCACCACATCTCCCAGAGTGAGACTGGGGATGTCATCTATCCTCGACAACCAGCCAAAGGCTGTACTCTGGTTTAGTGAACTAAGTTCCCTGCGGCTCTGACCCAGTCAGGGGAGAAAGGTCTAACTTCTACTCATTCTTCCCATCCCTAGTTACCCTTTGGGGACCAGTCTTGCTTACAATAGTTTTTACTACTGGGGCTATGGATGGGAGCTTCTGCAGCTCTTCCAGTGTTTGAGCAATGGTCCATAAGGGGACTGCCCAAAAGAGCCAGAGGAAACTTGTTGGAGTCATCCCTCTCATAGTCGTAATAAGAAGGATACAAATCAGGGTCTCTCTCTGGCCCATCTTCCCCTCCCCCAGGCTATGAAGCCCTTTGATTACAGTCACTATTCCCTTCTGTTCTCCAAATTCCACTCTAACGGCACAGATCTGTCTCTTACATTCCCTGTGCTCTGCCTGGGTCTTATTCTGGGAGTCCTTCACTAAGGCTCTAACCTCTACCTTGCTTTCCTCTGTCTGTTTTTTCAACCCATATACTTCTGCTCCAGCCTGTTACTCACTCTCTCCCTGTCACACACTTGCTTCTGCATTGCCAGTATCTGTGCTGCCTCAGTCAGGGTCATGGCCCAGAGTGTGTCTGACTCTGCCTTCGGGCTGCCTGCTTCCTTTTCTCTTGTAACTTTATCTTTCTCTAACTTCTCCACACTTGCCTTTAATTTATCTATCTCTTTATCTAATACTGTTACTACCATCCACAATCCCTTTAATGCAGCCTTATTCTTCACCTTAACATTTGGAGCTCTCCTTTTTCCCATGCTGACCCAGATTTCCCAATGCTTACAGAGCTGCAGGAACACCCCAGGGCCATTGAAGGCTTCAGACTTCCAGGGACCATTACCATAGTCCTGTACAAAATCGGTCAAGCTGCTACTCAACACTGTTTCCAACCTTTCTTTCCAGATGTTCCCTTTCCTTCTGACTTATTTTCTTACTAGACCAGGCTATCAGCCTGAGCCCTGTATCCCAGTAACAGAATGTATCCAGGAATTGACTCATGGACTATGACATGGCAATTACAGGTTGCGACCCTGTCCCAGCATCCTCTAGTCCCTATTGCAACAACCTGCCTGTACCAACTGTTCACTTCCTCTCCACCACTCCTGGCTCCTGGCTTGCCAAATCTGCTACCCGGGGCTTTCTGAACCCAAAACCATGATAACTTTTATTTTCCCCTTTCCAGGCGGTTTCAAGAATAAATCCATAGGACACAGCTCCTCTTTCTAATAAATGATTGGCACAAACATCAGTGCTTTCACCACAAAAAATCTTTTTTAATTAAGTCTACAGCATGCATCTAAAATAGGAATAGTCGAGAGAAACCCAGATATAGGTACCCAAAGTCTGAGATGGTGTCGAATGGTCAACAGCAGGTTCCTGGTGGCCAGCCTTCCACCTAGCTGCTGGAGAGTGGGATGTCAGCTTCTGAGCTCGTACAAAACTTCTGAAAACTTCTCTCCCCCTTACACATTCTGATTTATCTTTTTATAGGTTGCTCAAAACAAAGCATATAACTCTAGTAACTCCTTGCAAACTAACAATTTTCCTAATATCAGCAAGCAGCTCCTAGTCATAAAATCAACAAAAAATCATAATCAGGAAAAACCCAGATCCAAGATCAGCAATCCACATTTCCATCCATTGTCATGGTTCTTCCAATTTTTGTTTTCTATCCTTATCAGCAAAACTGCAGCTGCAGCTATTTTTTTTTTTTTTGTTTATACAAAGCTCAACTTATTCCTGACTACGTTGTGTTCTGGCTTCCAGTTAATGGTAGCTGACTGCACAAAATGGTTATGGTATTGTCAAGTCAATTTCTCTCATAACAATGGGGACAGATGATTAGAAGATACTGCCACTCAGACCTCTGAGTGGAGGGAATAAAAACATCAAGAGCTTGGTCCTGCCTGTAACTGAATTGCAGACTTTGCGTCTCTTAGCTGTTGTACTGATGGGTTTTGCCTTCAGAAACCAATTCAAGCTCTGGTCATATTCACAGAGCAAGGCCAGAAGGGACCATTGCGATCATCAAGTCTGAGCTCCTGTATAACATAGATGAGAGAACTTCCTCAAAATAATTCCTAGAGCAGATCTTTTAGGAAAATATCCAAACTGGATTTTAAAATTGTCAGGAGACTCCACCATGACTCTTGTTCCAATGGTTAATTACTATCCCTGTTAAAAATGTATGTCTTATTTCCAGTCTGAATTAGTCTAGCTTCAACTTCTAGTCATTGGATCATGTTATACTTTTCTCTGCTGGATTTAAGAGCCCATTATTAAATATTTGTTCCCCATGTAGATACCTCCAGACTATGATAAATTCACCCCTAAATCCTCACTTTCTTAAGCTAAATAGATTGAGCTCCTTGAGTGTTACTATAAGGCATGGCTCTTTTCTGAACCCTCTCCAATTTATTAACCTCCTTCTTGAATTGTGGGCACTAGAACTGGGCACAGTATTCCAGCAGAGACAAAAACAGGGCTGTTATAACCTCTTTACCCCTACTCAAGTTTCCTTTTAGCCATAGCATTGCACTGGGAGCTCATATTCAGCTGATTGTTCACCATGACTCCCACATGTTTTTCAGAGTCACTGCTTACCAGGATAGAGTCTTCCATTGTGTAAGTATGGCCTATGTTCTTTGATGCTAGATGTATACATACACATTTAGCTGTACTAAAATACATATTACAGTGAAACCCCGCTATAACGCGATGTTTGGGGTCCAAAAAATTCCATCGCGATAAATGTAGGGTTGCGGTATAGCAGGGTTTCAAGCCGGTCAGTTTAAGTCAGTGGTCCGCAACGCGGTGCATTGATTTGTGCCACCTAGTACCTAGTGCCTCGTGCCCAGCAGGGGAGAGAAGCTGTGGCCCCATGCCTGCCGGGGACAGAGAGCACCGGCGCCTGCAGCCCTGGAGTTCTCTGTGCCTGGCAGGCGCAGGGCCGCGGCTTCTCTCCCCTGCTGGGCACTAGGCGGGGGCACATCAATGTCCCGGCGGGTGCCATGGCATTGGGGACCACTGGTACAGTATTAGGCCTTAAAGGGGAGCCAACTTATGATCGCGTTATATGCGATTTCGCGTTATGGCGGGGCGCGTTATTGCGATCTTTGACTGTGTTTGCTTGCATGCATTTACCAAGAGATCCAGATGAGTCTGAATCAGTGACCTGTCCTCCTCATTATTTATCACTCCCCCAATTTTTGTGTTATCTGAAAACTTCAGCAGTGATGATTTGATGATGTTTTTCTTCCAGGTTATTAATAAAAATGTTAAATATTATAGGGCCACAACCAGGCTCCTGCAGGACCTCAGTGGAAATACACCTGCTTGATGACAATTCTCAGTTTACAATTACTTTGGGAACTATCAGTTAGCCACCATTTAAGCTATTTAACATGTGCCATGTTAATTGTATATCTTTCTAGTTTTTTAATCAAAATGTTGTGCTGTACTAAGTCAAATACCTTACAGAAGTTTATCATCAATACTATTACCTTTATCAACCAAACTTGTAATATAAAAAAAGATATTGTCAGAATAACTTGATATTTTCCATAAACTCATGTTGATTGACATTAGTTATACCACCCTCCTTTGATTCTTTATTTATCAAGTACTATAGCAGCTGCTCCATTATCTTATCAGGGGTCAACATCAAAGTGAGAAACCTACAATTCCCTGAGTCATCCTATCTTCTCTTTTTAAATATTGGCACAACATTAGCTGTCTTCCAATCTTCTGGAACTTCTCAGATGTTCCAAGACTTGTTGAAAATTAACATTAATGGTCTAGCAAGCTCCGTAGCCAGCTCTTTTAAAACTCTTTGGATGCAATTTATCCAGACCTACTGATTTTAGTGTCCAACTTTAGTAGCAGTAATATCTTTTATTGAACTAACATCTGTTGGTGAAAGAGACAAGAATGTCTCTCTCATATCCTGGGACCAACATGGCTACACTAACACTGCAAATAATTAGAATAGGTTCTGTTTAACATTCTCCAGAGATACTAACAGAAAGGAAAGTGTTATATTATATAACTACATCATATATTCTCTCCCCCCATAGAATAGAAATGTATTGAACATTTCTATGTTTTTTGCATTATTGATAAATCTACTGTTTCCATCTGGTAATAGACCAATACTATCATCAGGATTCTTTTTGTTCCTTAAGATGCTGAAGAACAATAAGGAGTTTTTTAACACTGCTGGCCATAGATGTCTTCTTGTGTCCCTTTGCATCTCTTATGCAGTTTTCTACAATTCCTAGCTTCTTATTTATATTCATTATTATCTGCTTCCCTTTTCTACCATTTGCAATTTTTAATTACTTTTAATAGCTCTCTTCGCTTCCCCTCTAAACTAGATTGGATTTTTAACCACTAAGGATTTCTTCCTCAGTTGTGGATTTTTGGGCATCTAGTATAATGTTCTTAAACAATTCCCAGTTATCATTCATATTTTTCTGATTAAGTTCTTCTTCCCAGCTTATTTGGCTCATAGTTGTTTTCAGCTTTGTGAAATTGGCCCTTGTAAAGCACGCAGAGAGAGTGAGTGTGTCTGTCATTGGTCTGGACTTTATTCAGTTTGTGTAAGGGACTGGGGCATGAGCAGTCTTGCTTAGAGGTTGCAGCCCTGCTGAGATCTGCTCACCTGGCAGGAGTTGAAATAATCACAAAAGCCAGGTTCTGTAGGCAACAGTCAGATCAGAGTCGGAGAGAGGAGCTCAAGCAAAGTCTGGCATTGCATCAAGCCAAAGTCTGTGTAGCCACCCGAACAACTTCCTAGGGCACCCACTGGGGTTAAATATAGTGTTTGGCCGAGGGCTACAGGATATCATCACTCTGGATTTCTTGGGTGGCACTTCCTGCAGCATCTACTCTCCATAGTGGTCCCTAGCAGCACCTCTGTATGACCTCCTAGTGGTATTGTGGGAATATCAGCAATTTCAGGCTCTATAGACCCAGGTTCTAATCCCTAGGTCCTTACAATATGCATAAATGTGACTGTTATCACTTATACCTAAGTTACCATTAACTTTTAATTCTATGTTCAGTTCTTTTTCAGCTGTCAAGATGAGAATATAGAATTTCCCTGGGTTGGATGCAACACTCTGAGTTAGAAAATGGTTATCTATAATATTTAGAAATTCCCAGGGTGTTTTAGTACCAGCAGCAAGGGACCTTCCACATATGTCACTCAAACTCAAGTCCCCTGTGATCGGGCAGGTTTTTTCCCCAGTGCATTACAGATAGGTGCATAAGGAACCAGTCATCCTGTTCCCTAGTGTGATTTGGGGTCTGTAGCAGACACCAACTAATAGCCCCTCTTGTTTGTTACCTTTTAGGACATTGATCCATAAGCACTGAAGATAATGTTCTTTTGAGTTTCCAGTCACTACAAACAGGTAATGCCATTTGTGACATAAAGTGCCAGTCCCACTCTCTTTTGCCCACTTGATCCTTCCTAAATAGGCTATAAAAAATGGCGGCTGAGTTGCAGACAAGCCCTGGAAAACTGTGGAAAAGTAAAAATGGACCTTATTATTTGCGGTAATAAAATCCATTACTACTTTATCGCAATTTTCTGAGATCGGCCACTCAGGGCTGAGAATGGGGGCTCCCACTGCCAGCCGCCTGGGGCTGAGAGCAGGGTCTGGGGCTGCCAGGAGGAACACAGGGCTGGGAGAGGGGGGTCCCACTGTTGGCCACCTGGGGCTGACAGTGGGGGCTCCTGCTGTTGGCTTACAGCCGGGGGTCACACTCTCAGCCCCAGGGTAGCTTGGGCTCCCACTGTCAGCCCCATGCATAGTAGGGCTCCTGCTGTCAAAATTGTGATGGAAGCTTAATATTGTGGAATCTGCAATTTCCACAATATTGCAAGTTAAGTAGGGCCTTAGTTATAAATCACTGATTTTTAGCATTCCAATCATGGCAATCATTCCACCAGGTTTCAGTAATACCATCTAGATCAAACATATGCTCCTAAATGAGCAATTCCAATTTCTCTTGTTATCCAGGCTCCTAGTATTGGTGTATAAGTAATTAAAGAATTTCTTCTCTTCATGTCCTTTGGTTCCTTGATTAGTTTTGCTCTCAGCATCTTGATTTTCATGTTAACTGAGTGCTCATATCTTCCCTTTTTTAAGGCCCATTTCTGCTCAGAACATGTGTGTGTGGGGGGGTCAATAATAGAGACAGTGCTGAGAATGGCACCTCTCAGGCTGCAAACGGAGGGAATCTTCACTCAGCCCATGGAGGTTTGGAGGACGCAAATGTGACCTTTTCCATTCTACGCTCCAGTTCCTCAGCCTTAGCTCACATGATGGAACTCGTCCTCTTTCAGCCCAGAGCAGATTCTCTACAAATCAGACCTTTGTGACTTGGGAGGATGGTGTTATTGGTGTGTTCAAGTTGGTAATTTGCTTTGGTTTAAAAAAAACAAACAAACAAACAGCAACAACTGGGGGGAGGGAGGTAGTGAGTCATTGTAGTTTTCAACACATTTACACTTGTGACTGTACATGGTTATATGTGCATTGTTTTGCCATAACCTCCCTATTGTCCACATCTGAAGCTCTCCAGAAACCAGGGCCACTCCCGAAAGGTATAAAGGTCCCTGACCTCCCCATTGCCAGCGGTAGTAGTGACCTGCACTGCACTTCAGAACAGTTTCTTCTGAAATCTATTGATCAGTGCAGGTGATCATGGATCATGATCTGAGAGCAACTACCTGGTCTGTGGAACACACCTCGGCAGAGTACACCATCCTCCACAACTTTTTACCACAGTGGACCCATCATGGCAACTCATGCACCCTCTGCACACTCCTGCTGCCAGCTGAGCATGTCAAGGGGCAGAACTGTCCACACACCTCAGTTCCTTCACACCGAAAGCTAGTATATGCTGTGACTCTGCTATGGACTACGTCTACACTCGTGACTGTCCAGTCACATGTGCGTTGCTATGCCATAACCCCCTATTGTCCACATTTGAAACCCTGAAGCACGTTCCCGAAGGAGAGCTCACAGTGCAAAAGCTAGCACGCTGAGGGGTGTATGTACACAACTCTGCTGTGGCATGGCCCCGTACCTGTGCTACAGTGCAACGTGGACAGGGGAAAGGGCATGTACCAGGTCATGGGTGTTGATAGTACTCCAAGGCCATTCCCACAATGCATTGATTCTTACCCAAAGATCCCTGCTTCTCCCCCCCCCCACCCCATTGCCAGCGGTAGTAGTGACCTGCACTGAGCATTTCAGAATAATTTTCTGCTGAAATCTATTGTTCAGTGCAAGCGATCATGGTCTGAGAGCAGCTGCCTGATCTGTGGAGCACACCCAAGTGCTGATCAATGTGTGGGCAGAGTACACTGCCCTCCACAATTGCACCTGGATTGACAGGAAGATACACCTGGATAGACAGGGAGGTTTCATGGAGGCTGGAGCAGGCAGCAGTCACCAGATTCTGTCTCAGTGCTGGGAGCGCATGAGATACCTGAGGCTCCTGTGCCAGAGGGTGAAGGACCTAGCACATGCCCATGCTACAGTGAGCCAGCTGAGGTGCTCTCCAGGGCTGTGAGTACAGAGCCTGAAGTGACTCATGGCCCCTTCTTAGCCCCACTGGCCTCATCACATGAAAGGGGCAGGGCGAGGAGGATGCAGGGACCTCAGGGGAAGTCTTGGAGAAAGAGTGTCAGTCAGCACTCAGGCTCTGAGGACCAAGGAGGGAGGGTGGGGTGGGTTCCAAAAGGTCCTGGTTGGGGAAAAGAAGAGTGTTATGACACTTACAGTTGTGCAAAGACCCAACACTACCTTTCTTTGCTCCTCGCAATTGTTCCTTCCCATTACGAACAGGAGCCTCAGAGAAGGGGGAGGGATGGAGACGTTTATTGGTTACTTGTGTGGGGGACCGTCTAGGTCCAAAGGGAAAAGGAACCATTTTGTTGTCCGAGAAACATCCAAGCATTTCATTCTCCTTGTGACCATTTCAAAAGTGTATTACCATTCCCTGTCCCTCATGTCTGTCCTTTCCCTGCATTGAGCCACTCTGCAGAAGCTAGGAGAAGTGGAGATGGGTGAAGCATCTGCTTCACAGTTGCACAAACGCAGACCTGCATCCCTTAGCAGTGGAAAGGCGACTGGCTTACAATGTTAATCCAAAAGTTTAGGGAAGAAAATATATTAGTGGTGTGACTCTTTCCCAGTCCTCTCTATGCTGTTTACTGGACACGGGGGCCTGAATTTCTGGCAAGATAGCAGGAGCTAAGGCATAGGGGTACATTTTCTGTGATTCTTTGTTCCTCTTCCATGGGAAATCCAGCTACTAGGTGAGAATTCAGTCAATTTCCTCTCAAATTGCCTTCCAGTCCAGTAAGCATAATTCAGCAAATTTTTGGTGTAGCAGAAATTCAAGCTGGTTCTTCGGGTTTAACAACTTGGTGTATGTAAATGGTCCACCTTCATAACTCAACAAACCCCTCCACTCATCAATATGTAGAAGGGTGACCATTAACAGAAGCATCTCTTTAGCACAGGAGACTGGGTGTCCTCCACAGGTCTAGAAAGTCACTTCTCTCATTTCCATTCCAGTACCTTGAACCTTGCTAAGTTCTTCAGATAATGGCCAACCTTTAAAAAAAGACATACGTAACTAGGAACATAACCCCTGAAAGGAGCCGAACCCCACCCCAGCCGACCCCATGTTTCACTGCCAATTTTAATAACAGTACTGCAGGTATCTTATCATTTTTACCCTCAACTCCTTCCTTGGGGGCTGCAAACACTGGGAAGAAAAGACTTGACCTCACTCCTCCCATCTCTCTGTTCATGAGATCAATGAAGACCTGAAGGACACTGAACTAAGGGGGAGGGGCCCCAGGCTGAAAGGAGACCCAGCCTGTGAAATTTACTGCAGTGTATGGTGAGGAAAACCTTCACTTTGAATTCTGTTAGTTGTTAAGTTAGCTATTAGCTTGTGTGTCATCTATTTCTTTTGTAACTATTCCTGACTTTTATGCATCATTACTTTTAATCACTTAAAATCTATCTTTCCATAGTTAATAAACTTATCTGATTGTTTTATCTTAACCAGTGTGTTTAGATTAAAGTGTGTGGGAAACTCCGTTTGGGATAACAAGGCTTCTGCATATCATTTTCCTTTGATGAAATGACAGATCTTCCATTAACTTGTACTGTTCAGAGTACTGAGCAATACAAGATGCATATTTCTGGGGACAAGGGTGGAACTAGGAACTCATGGGTGTGGCCCTGTATGTAATTCATTAGTGGCTGGCAGAGCATTCATGTAACAGAGCTGGGAGTGATGCTGCATGCTGAAGGCTATGTGAACAGGCCAGGAGTAGATGTTCTCACAGCAAAGCAGTGTAAAAGGCACCCTCGACTAGAGAATTAAGGGGACACCACAGCTTGACAGTCCAGATTGTGCTCTGGGTAATGCCACTCAGTCCCTCCAGGGACCCTGGGCCCTGTGACTCTAATTCCACTGATCATGACACAGCCATCTCCTAAACGGCTTGATACACTCTGGACCTAGCTGTGAGAATTGCATCTGAATGTGTGCCTCAGAGCCACTGCTTAATCACATGATGGATCCATCCCTTTCAAAGAATTCTTTGAGATACAATCTATGACTGGATGAATCAAATGAACCCATTGCTCACTCCTTTCCAATCCCCATTATGGAGTCACAGGATCCATCAGGAGAGTTCTAAATCAAAAATACTGTCTCCTGCCCAGAAATCAACCATTCCTACTTAACAGCCAATCAACAGAGTCAAATAAAACAAGAACCTACTCAAGCCTTCACCCTTCTGAGATTAGAAACATTTTCTGTCAACTATTTTGAAACTTTTTTTCCCCCTCACAACTCAGTTGCTAGTCAAGGCTGGAAGCCTGATTGTCAAAACACCACCACACAGATCGTTATTGTGCTATTTCTGCCCCAGCTAAAAGTGGGATGTATTAAAAATCACCTGGAAAATCCTGTTGAGAGATCTCTGGACCAAGTGGTTGGACTACACGCCTGAACATTATTTAAAATCAAACTTTCAAGCCTCTTCCATCAATTGTAATAGGCCGGATTCTTATGAGCGCTTAGCTTAACTAAAGGGGAGCCTTCAACACAATGCAGTGCAAAACAACTTCCTGGGAGCCTCTTTCCTAAGTCCAGCAACATCCAGAAGCTCCAGAAAGAAAAGAACTTTAAATGCTGCTCTTTAAAGTACTCAGAGAAGGAGCATCATGAAATGCCAATAACTTTCTTATGCAAATAGTCATAGCATCATAGAAATGTAGGGCTGGAAGAGGCCTTGAAGGTCATCTAGTCCACCCCCCCAACCTTATGGAGATCCCTGGCACAGTTTACCAATGAGATCAAGAGTTTAGCAGGATTTTTTTTTTTTAAGTTAGACCTTCATATATACCATTACATTAGATAGGATAAAATGTTATAAGGGACATAAATGCAAATGTTTCAGGGCCTATGCCAACCATGGGCTGCCTCGGGTCAGTCAGAAACTTCTCATATGGGCAGGTTACTCCCAGGGCCAACGAGAGGGGGAGGAAGCCAGTACAAATTACAGGATCCCGACGGTCCGGAAGGGGGCCCGGGGCCAGACTTCCCCGGCCCTGTTTAGCCGGTCCACTCGAAAAAAAAATGTTCACCAGGGCCCGAACCTGCTCTTGGCAGCCCTGGTTACTCCCTAATTGTCCTATATGGGGAAAGTGAAGTCTCCTATGCATTTTCTTATGTCTGATTCTCTTATGTCTACCCACCACTAGAGGGAGACATTCTGCACCACATTCTGAGCTGTGAGCTCCATAAACTCATCATATTTATTGATGGAAATATTCACTTTTTGTGTCATTCAATCATTGTCTGCACCAGTTGCACTTAAATTACTCTTACAATCAGTTTAAGAGTTGTTTTTTAGCCCTAAAAACAGGAGTGCCACTAGAACCAGAGCAGCTTTTCCAATGCAGCCAGTGTGCCATATATGTGCGTGTCTGCACCAGCGTGCTTCAATTAGGTTTACACTCAGCAAAGCTTAAACCTGTAGACTCAAGCTTTTAGTGGCTGAGATGTTTAACTGGCCATTTTTAAACTGGCTTATCTGCCTTTAGAGGATTTCTAAAGTGAATTAAAATTGTCCTGTGATGAGTTGCAGTCACTCAGTAAGAAATGTTTGCAGGTCTCTTGTATCTTGAACATTGTTAAGGGGGGAAAACAAGCTGACAAAGAAGCAAGGGCAGAGGATGAATCATCTGTCAGGCAGCTAACCTACTTGCAAGTTAAAGAAAATAGAGGCCCCCAAATGAGCCCAAACTCTCAAAAATTGCTGGATAATCTCTTCTGGTTTCCAGAAGGCAAATAAAAATCCAATCGTTCAGATTGGTTACTAAAAACAGCTTTAGTTAATTAATTTGTATAATCACTAGGACAGTAACAAATCCACTTCCATATGCAAGTAAACAGGGCAAGGCTCAATATAACATTATCCTTGGTCTGTGCAAGAAAACCATTGATTGCTAGCAGTATATAATATATTCCTTTGTATAGCAATGCTGTATATTTGTTTTTCTGAGAACCACGCTGCTTTGTGTTAATCATATTGTTTCCATTTGAATTATATTCACTTACATTTAATATATAATGTTTTGTGCATAAAGCCCTGATTTAAATGCAGCCATGATTTATTAGTTGGTAGGTAGGATATGCTGCTCTTGGTGGAATACCAGTTTGGCTGCAATAACATATCAGCTCTAATCTGCTGATGGATTGTGTGACAAAGTTCCGCCTCTATCATGGTGGGTCCTGTGCTTATTGGCGGATTTTCTTGCCTCAAAGATTCACCATGTGGGTTGGGGAACAGCCCAGAGACCTTCCCCTCTGGGAGAACCCACAGTCCAGGTCAATTGGGAGGTTTGGGGGGAACCCGGGCCCGCCCTCTACTCCAGGTTCCAGCCGAGGGCCCTGTGGACTGCAGCTGTCTATAGTGCCTCCTGTAACGGCTGCATGACAGCTACAACTCCCTGGGCTACTTCCCCATGGCCTCCTCCAAACACCTTCCTTATTCCCACCACAGGACCTTCCTCCTGGTGTCTGATAACGCTTGGGCGCCTCAGTCCTCCAGTAACACACCCTCTCACTCCCAGTTCCTCACACTCCCACCACAAACTGAAGTGAGCTCCTTTTTAAAACCCAGATGCCCTAATTAGCCTACCTTAATTGATTCCAGAAGCTTCTTCTTAATTGTCTCCAGGTGTCCTAATTAGCCTGCCTGCCTTAACTGGCTCTAGCAGGTTCCTGATTACTCTAGTGCAGCCCCTGCTCTGGTCACTCAGGGAACAGAAAACTACTCATCCAGTGACCAGTATATTTGCCCTCTACCAGACTCCTGTACCCCACTGGTCTGGGTCTGTCACAATTGTTTCATGTGAGGTTTTTGCATTAGTGACAGGAAAGTGCTAAATAGAACGCTCAGAGATTCGTATGGATATTGCCACTAACTCAGAGGTGAAAGTGGCCGGTACGGGCTGGTACAGTGTACTGGTAAGAAGTGGCTGCCGGGACCGGCCCGTACACAGCCCATGTGAAAGCGCTGCCGTGGCAGCGCTTTAACTTTGCGGCCCGTTTTGTCCCCACCCAGGGCCACGGACAGGGGGGCCAAAAGGGGCAGTTGCCCCAGGGCCAGGCGATTTAAAAGGGCCCGGGACTCCCAGCTGCGGCTGCTGCTACTGCAGCAGCAGCCAGAGCCCTGGGCAGTGTGGGCCAGGCAGCGTGGAAGGGCTGGCTGGGGGAGGCTGACCCCTAGCCCTGCCCCTTCTGCCTGAGGCCCCGCCCCTTCCAGGGGCCCAAAGCCGGGCCCCTGTACTGGTAAATATTTTATCTTACTTTCACCCCTGCACTAACCCAGCCTGCTAAATACCAATAAAGGTATGGATGGGTTGTATTCGGGGACCTGCCAGCATTACATATATACCAGGCCCAGTGGCAGTGCTGTGTAGTGCACTGGCTATTCAGAATGGGAAAAGACCTGTCATATTTAAACAGTAAGACAGTAAAGGCTTGTTCCTGCCCCACTGAGTCACTGAGAGTTTTGCCATTGATTTCAGGGAGCCCCTGAGGCTACATTTATGCTTGGAGCTGGGGATGTGATTCCTAGTTCAAGCAGACAGCCACGCTAGCTTTCCTCAAGCTAGCACGCTAACACTGGTAGCGTAGCCGCGGTAGCATAGGCAGAGGCAGCACGGGCAGCCGCCCCACGTATGTACCCATGGAGTCCTGGTGTATTCAGGGCATCTAGCCCATGACGCCACTCATTCCTGGTCATGATACTGCGGCATCCACCTAGCACATGTATGTCTATTCCCCCAGTTCCAAGTGTAGACACAGGCTGAGAGTGGAAGCAGCTCGTGCTGCTTTTGAATTACCCCATTTGTCCATTCCAGGAGAAGCTCTGGAGGGAGCTTGCATGAAGGTTTCCTCAGCTGCAGGAAGAGTCACTGCAAAAGAGTGGGAGACAAAAGGATAAAGGGGAGAAAGCAGGAGATTGAGGCTGCTCGTCCACATTTCTAAATGGAGAGATGGTCTTGTCCACCTAGCAGCTCCTTGGCAATCAGCAGCAATGAGAAAGGAGACACAACTTTTAAAACAACCTCTAACTCTGCACCGCAAGTGTGCACCACAAGTAGATTTCTAAGGGTTCGCAAGTCATGAAACTAGACATGGAAGGACAGAGTTTCAAAAGTACTCCCACAGAATTGTGTACTCTTCACTAGCACACATTGTATGTGCAACCTCTGACCTGTGCATATGCTTGCATCAAGTCCCAGTGTGCAGAAATCAGGGTTTGTGGCACACTGGATGTTGCACACACACAGAACTCTACTTGTGAATTCGAGCACTCGAGTTTGAAAATTCACCCTCTAAATGCTTTTGTTTGCACCTATGTGTTGTTGTGCCTGTAGGGTGACCAGATGTCCCGATTTTATAGGGACAGTCCGGATTTTTGGGTCTTTTTCTTATATAGGTTCCTATTACCCCCCACCCCCATCCCGATTTTTCACACTTGCTGTCTGGTCACCCTATGTGCCTGTGATTTTGCTCATGCAATGGACAGGAGGTGTAATGTCAGAGGCTGGATTGTGGCCTTGTCCTAATGTTACTCCCAAAGTATGTGAGTTTGGGTACAAACACTGCACCACATTCTTAGCCTCAGTCTAGCTCCTTTGCAGCATTATGGTAGAGCAAAAAAAGCTTATGTAATACCCAGTAGGGGGGAATCCTATGCGGCCAACAGCTCTCTTCCTGGGCTCCAATTTAACTTTTCTCCATCTTTTTTATGGCAGCCTGTCAAGTATCTGATGATTGCTATCATGTCCCTCCCCTTAATCTCCCCTTTCCAAACTAAACATACCCAGTTCCTTCAGCCTTTGCTCATATGGCTGGCATTGCATCCCTTTGATCATCTTTGTTGTTCACCTCTGGGTCCTTTCCAGTTTCTCTACATCCTTTATTTTTGAGCTTCTCCATTATTGAAGTGATGGGACTACAGCCGCTGTTACTGAAAAACACAAGGCAGCCATTTTTCCCCCTCAGAAGGGAATTCATTGAAAGATGCCTGCTGGACAAGCCTGGAGACTGAAGTCGCCTGTTTATCCATCAACAGGGTACAACATGAGCAGTGACAGAGCGAGCCTGCCCTGTACCAGCACTTACCAGTATGCTTCCATCTTCTCTTAGAGGAACCACCCACAGGGCTTGCTCAGTTTCCAGCTGTCTATTCCATCGCTATCCTTTCTACTCATACTGCCTACAAGCATGATACTGCAGTGAAGGGGGCAATGTAGGTATCAAGAGATGTAGAAAAAGAGAGTAATAAATGGAGAGACAGACTCAGTGCTTCTTCCTTTCAGCTATGATGTTTTTTTTCTCATGTGGACACCCATTGCCTAGGACCTCTGCTAAGATCTCCAACTCGTGTCTCCAACTGCTGCACAATACATAGGTATCAGATGGCAACAGCTTGTGGTTGGTATTGCCCTTTCCTGGGTTCATACTAATGTGAACCACTCTCTTCCTCAGCAGATAACTTCTGAGTTACCCATTTTCCACTAAGTCCCCTGGCTGCATTCTCTCCAAGTTACAGCAGTGCAGTCCTACTGACAACAGCTCCTCTGGGACTTGAACCGCTGTAAATGAGAACAGAATCTGGCTCACAGCATAAACTTCAGCTTGTGACATGAGGGGGCAAATAATGAACGGGAGCCAGTGAACACCCAACGGACAAAGCTCCTGTTTTCAGGCAAACCCCCTCCTTAGTGATAAAGGGTACAGCAAGGGTACCTACCAAGGAGCAGAACTGCTTCTAGACAGAATGCTTTCCGCCGAGCATCTGCTGCCCTTTTTAGGTTCTACAGGCAGAATGGGAAAACTAGCATCCAATTTAACAGCAGAGACACTGATGCAGTCATCAGACGGATAGAACTCAGCTACAGAAAACAACAAACCAAACCTGTTCAGCTTCCCCCAGGACTCTTTTGACAGGCAGAGACAAATACTTGAATGAGTTCAGGTCAAACTACTCCCAGTTAGCATGACCCAAAGGCATTGATTATTCTGTCTAGAAGACATCTGAATGAGAATAAAGAAAGGGGGTGGTGGCTGTTTTGTTTCTTTGCTGGCAGTTTGTGGTGGTAACTGAACGAGCTTGGAGTTCCTGTGTTATGTCTTAAGCACGGGTGGGCAAACTATGGCCCAGGGGCCGCATCTGGCCCTCCAGATATTTTAATCCGGCCCTCAAGCTCTCACCTGGGAGTGGGGTCGGGGGCTTGCCCCACTCCGCACGGCTCCCAGAAGCAGTGGCATGTCCCCCCCCTCAGTTTCCTACGCCATGGGGCTCCACATGCTGCCCCACCCCCACAGCTCCCATTGGCCGGGACCAGCAGCCAATGGGAGCTGCAGGGTCGGCGCCTGCAGACAGGGCAGCACGCAGAGCCACCTAGCGGCGCCTCCACATAGGAGTCAGAGAGGGGACATGCCACTGTTTCTGGGAGCTGCTTGAGGTAAGTGCCGCCCGGAGCCTGCACCCAACCTCGACCTGCACCCCAATCCTCTGCCCCAGCCCTGATCCCCTCCCGCCCTCCGAACCCCTTGGTCCCAGCCCAGAGCATCCTCCTGCACCCCCTGTCCACTTGTTAAACAGTCATACAAACACCCTGTTTCTCCCATGTTGTGCCACTAGCTTGGGAGGTTCTCCGCTTTAAACCTCTGCAAAGATACCGCATTATCCACCTTCCGATTCCTCCTTCAAACTTTCCTTTGCCATGATGTCTACCAAAAGCTTGACAACAGTGGGACTGTGCTGAGTCTGCTGCCTGTCATGCTGGCCAATATTGTGTCATTGTTTCCTTGTACTCCCATATCTGTCTATACCCATCAGTTGTTTCTTGTCTCATACTTAGCACTTGTCTACATGATGCCACAGTCGAGACCACTGGGGTGTGATTTGTAGAGCTGTGCTCAAACTGCCCCTTATAGGTCTTTCTGGTATGAACTAACAGGTACCTAGTTTGCGCGGCTCTAGTCTTGGAACCATGTTAATGCAAACTGGATACCTGTTAGTTCATGCCAGCAGGCTGTACCCAGGGCAATTACAAATCCCACCCCTGTAGTCCAGACTGAAGCACCATATAGACAAGCCCTCAGGACTGTAAGATCCTTGGACAGTGACTGACTTTTTGTTCTGTGTTTGTACTGTGCCTAGCACAATGGGGTCCTAGCCCATGATTAGGGCTCCTAGATGCTACGGTAATACATGTAACCCCCTTCAGATTGTGCAAGCCCCTGGAACACTAGGGGTCATACCCTCTGGACTACAGCAACAGTGGCTCCAGAGCCTCCAGACACAATGTCCAGCCTGCTTAGGGTCCGGGGTGGGACAGAATAACCTAGGAACTCCTACAAAACCCAATGGGGAGCTTCAGGTGGAGTGCTTTTGTCAAGGCTGCTTCCCCACTTTGAACTTTAGGGTACAAATGTGGGGGCCTGCATGAAACTTCTAAGCTTAACTACCAGCTTAGATCCGGTCCGCTGCCACCACTCTCGATGCTAATTCCCTTCCCTGGGTAGCCTTGAGAGACTCTTCACCAATTCCCTGGTGAATACAGATCCAAACCCCTTGGATCTTAAAACAAGGAGAAATTAACCATTCCCCCTCCTCCCTTCCACCAACTCCTGGTGGATCAAGATCCAACCCCCTTGGACCTAAAAACAAGGAAAATCAATCAGGTTCTTAAAAAGAAGGCTTTCAATTAAAGAAAAGGTAAAAATCATCTCTGTAAAATCAGGATGGAAAATAACTTTACAGGGTAATCAAACTTAAAGAGCCCAGAGGACCCCCCTCTAGCCTTAGGTTCAAAGTTACAGCAAACAGAGGTAAACACCCTAGTAAAAGGTACATTTACAAGTTGAGAAAACAAAGGTAAACTAACACGCCTAGCCTGGCTGTTTACTTACAAGTTTGAAATATGAGAGACTTGTTCAGAAAGATGTGGAGAGCCTGGATTGATGTCTGGTCCCTCTTAGTCCCAAGAGCGAACAACTTCCCAAACAAAGAGCACAAACAAAAGCCTTCCCCTCCGCCCCCCACCAAGATTTGAAAGTATCTTGTCCCCTTATTGGGCCTTTGGGTCAGGTGTTAGCCAGGTTACCTGAGCTTCTTAACCCTTTACAGGTAAAAGGATTTTGGAGTCTCTGGCCAGGAGGGATTTTATAGTACTGTACACAGGAGAGCTGTTACCCTTCCCTTTATAGTTATGACAGCTTTATATAGACAGTTTGCTGGGTGCATGTGACTTTTATATGATGTGAAAATTGCATTAAGTTCCTCCCACTTCCCATTCTAACAACCAGTCCCTTAGAATGTGATGGCAACGGGGTTACAAAAGGGCTTCTGAATCAGCTGGTCAGTCCTCCTGCACCCGTGCAATATTATCCTCCATGACAGTGCTATTGCCTTCCCTGGACAAGTGACAATATTGTGTAATTGACAGCATCTTAAAAAATACTTTTCCTTCTCCAGCATGTGACCACAGTAATTAAAACCCATGTGTAGAAGCTGCTAGTTTGCAACATAGGCCTGTTGGTCTTCCTTTGACTCTGCCTCCTGTTTACTTCAATTCAGAAGTAGTCTTATGAGTGTAGTGAGTTAGAGGACCAGGGGAGGGTCATTGAAGATAATGAATGAGCCCAGGTAGACTTGCTGCCATTAATTTATAGCTGGTCCAGCAGCACAATGCATTCAGTAACAATACAAATCCACAGGGGGCTGTTTATGCATTCCCCTAGCACAGGAAAATACACTGGAAATCTATTTTCCCCAAATTAGTGTTGATTTGATTCCAGTCTGGGCTTCACTTGTCCCTGCTCTTGCCTAATGCACTAGTAGAGCCAATCCATCCCTCTTAAGAATGAGGTTGCCACATGTCATTCATCCCACAATACTTTGCTAGTCTAAAATGAGTATGTATCTTCAGGGCTGCCCAGAGGATTCAGGGGGCCTGGGGCAAAGCAATTTTGGGGGCCCTTTCCATAAAAAAAAGTTGCAATACCAGATTCTTGTGTGGGGCCCCAGGCAAATTGCCCCACTTGCCCACCCCCTTTGTATCTTTTTTCCACCCAGCTGTATAATATGGGGATATACCTATTGCACAGAGCTGGAAGGGACCTTGAAAGGTTATTGAGTCCAGTCCCCTGCCTTCACTAGCAGGACCAAGTACTGATTTTTGCCCAGATCCCTAAGTGGCCCCCTCAAGGATTGAACTCACAACCCTCGGTTTAGGAGGCGAATGCTCAAACCACTGAGCTATCCCTCCCCCACCCAAAGTGAATCCATTTTAATATAACTGCTATTTAACTTCTACCCAACCAATATTATGAATCATTCCTTTGCATTCAGACACAGATCCAGGGTACTAGAGTCTGAGACAATAGCAGGATGTCTCAAGGCCAATTTATCAATGGGAGTGAAACTGTCAAATACTCTGCATCTTAGCTTCTCCTGAGGAATCACCTGTAAGAGCAGCATTTGCATAGCTAAAAGACAGCTTCTTGTGCTGAGAAAAGAAAGGAAAATGCACACACTTAGGAGAGACAGAGAAATGCTCTGTGCTTTGTGATTCAGACAGGCACTTGCTAAGAAACCTCACACAATACAAGCTGTCAGCAGTGGGCCAACTAGCAAAAAGGGCAGAATAGGACAAAAAGTGAAGAATAATTTCCCAAATTCAGCGTGTTGGGGAAATGTTATGTGGCTCGAACTTACCCAGAGCACCAGGACTAATATTCTGATCCTTGTGAAAAGTGCAATGCGCTCATGGAGAGTCAATGCCTTGCTTTTGTCATTCATCTGACAGGCATCCACCTCCTGCAGCATGGAGACCTCTAACACCGGCTTGGGAGGCACTAATGCAGCACTGACTGAGGCTAGGTTTACACTGGGGCGGGGGGGGGATTTGATTTAAGATACACAAATTCAGCTATGCGAATAGCGTAGTTGAATTTGACGTATCCTATTCGACTTACCCCGCTGTGAGGACGGCAGCAAATCAACCGCTGCGGCTTCCCCGTCAACAGCGCTTACTCCTCCTGATGAGGTGGGAGTACGCGCGTCGATTCGGGGATCGATTTATCCGTCTAGATGAGACACGATAAATCGATCTCCGAGAGATTGATTTCTACCCGCCGATCCGGGCGGGTAGTGTAGACTAGCCCCCAGAGAAGAGTGCAGCTAATGAACCCTCAGTGTCTGCAGCAGCTGAGATTCACAGAGAGGTTCCCCACATTCAAATATTGGCTACACCTAGGCAGAATTTTTCAGCCAAAATTTTTTTCAATGAAAAATGCACATTCGGCAACACCAAAACATTTTGTAAGTGTGTGTCAATTTGGCCAATTTATTTATTTATTTATTTTTAAATAAACCAAAATCTGAATAACTCAAAATGTTTCAACATTTTCAAAACAGTTTGTTTGGATTTTGATTGAAAATTACATTATTATGAAATTTCCTTGTTTTTTTTTTAATTTAAAAATGCTTGAAATCAAAATTAAAAGTTTTAATTCAACCCAAAATGAAAAAAAAAGTTTCAACGTATTAATTTGCTGAAAATTAACAAAACAAATTTTGGTTTGACCTTTTTTTTTTTTTTAATTGATGGTGAACCAAAAACATCTGTCCTTTTCCCAGCCTTATTTAGCTTCTGAGAATGGACACAATCAGAGCCTGTCTGAAGCAGGAGGGCTTTCCTCCACCAGAAAGCAGAAAATATCATCTGACTCCTGTCTCTGGCTACACACTATCCCTCCCAATATTCACCAGCATTGCTTGGGAACATACATAGTTATGAACAAAATACACAGACCTGAGGAGGAGGAGACTATTTTTAACAGAGATAAAATATTTGGGGTAAAAGGAAATGATTTTCCGCAGAACAAAGCTGCCCAGTTAGTTGCTTAGTGCCCCTCTTTGGGGCAGGGACTTTTTGTTCTGTGTTTGTACAGCACCTTGCACAATGGGGCCGTGGTCCATGACTGGAGCGCCTAAGTGATACCACAATGCAAATAATAAACCTAGGAGAGATGTAAACAAAGGCCAGATCTACAGAAAACATAGTCCATCGGTTTAAGGCAACAGAGCAAAATACGAATAGTCTGTGAAAATCATCATTCCATTGACTTGATTAACAAATAGTCCCCAACTCATCTGCTAGACAGGCCAACAATGCTGGAGCAGAAAAGCACAGTCGGAAGCCATATCTCTAGTTAACCTATGTGCTCACTAGGGGTCCACTGAGCTGTTTCCTCAGCCCCTTCTCAGGTGAGCCATCTCTCAATTATAGCAGGATCTTCATCACAAACAAAAAACAGCCCTGCAAGAGGAATGCAGCATATGAAACACACGAGATAGATATAAATAGTATCTTTGTTGATCACAAAAAAAGCATCTGATTTGGTTGGTCAACCCTTCATCTGTGCTCTGTTTTAAGGTATATTTTAGTGCTGGCAAATGAAAGCTGTCGGGGAATATGGGGAGGCAGAAACAGATCCTCTAGGGCCACATTCTGCAGGGCAGAATTCCCAGCCCAACTCCCACAGAACTCACAGAATATGGAATTTGGCCTGTGCAATGAGATGAATACGCCCCAGTGCTTGTGAAAAGTGACCCGGGCTCATTAATTACTGTCAATGGTCAGAACTTCAGCTTTATACTTCATCTGACAGACAGCACCTCAAACCATATGGTTAGGTTAACACCAGGCTGAGGACACCAGCCCAGAACTGACTCAGAAGAGTATGACAGTGGGTGTCATTACAAAAATCTGAAGATATCATACACTGGTATTTCCTATCCGTTAGAACAGCTAAATCTGGAGGACATTGGTATATAAAAGTGACTGAGCTTAAATGTAATATTCTCTTTGGGAAGCAGGCCAGGCTTCGAACAAGCTCAAGGGTAAATAATCAATATTTTGTGCAGCAGGTTACATAATGGGACTTGTGTGCTTACATCTCCCTCCACAGCACTAGAGCCATCTCCTAAGTGTTCTGTAGGATACTTCAGAGTGAGGCCAAGTCTGTTCAGTTCTCCTACAATTTAAGAAGGACTTTTAAAGAAAAAAACCCTAGGGTTTAATTCAAGAGGCAAAATGAATGTTGCTGCTCAGACTCATATCTGGCGCGAGGTCAATACTCCAATACTCCTCGACTGGACTGCACATTTGTTGCTAACAGACATCTTCTGTAAATTTTCCCTGGACATTTTTTTTTTTTAATTCCCAAAAGCTGGTTAGGTTTTTAATTCCATGCTACTCATACCTCATTGGGGCAGAGTTCTACAAGTGATGACTGAGGTGTAAATGCCTATGCAGACAAACAGTCGGAGGGTGATTCAGGGGGACAATTTGCACAATAGTTGTGGAACAGGGGTTTTAAGCAAATGCAAGAAATATATACAGGACAGAATATACAAAAATATTAAAGCAAACTTTACATGGTGCCTCTGCTAGGACAAGGAACCTGACTCTGGTCTCACACCAGTGCAAACTAGCAGTAACTCCACTCAGTGCCAAACATGGAGAACATTTCTGTACCACAATATAATCAAAGGGAAAGAGGAAGGGGAGAAAAAAATGCAGTTGATAAACTGGCTACTAAATCCCATTATTGAGGCCCTGCCACATTTAGTCAAGGCAAGAGCAGAAAGTCAACAGTAGAGTAACAAATTCTTGAATCCTTCATCCTTAATGATCTGATATCATCCCGGAGGCCTAGTCCACATACATCTCAGTAGAGGAGTGACACGTGTTCAGAAGCAAGGAATCTGTTCCACTTTACACATGATTTTTGCAGGGCAAATACATCAAGAAGCTTACCATGAATATTGGCTAAGAAAAAAACCCACCCTGTCTTGGAACTTGTTTTGTGTGTGTTCATCCTTCTGTATTTGCTTCCCACAGCTATTCCTGTGGATATTCTTGCCAGGGATCTCGTTGAACAGCAAATTTAAATATTGGAGATAATAGAGAATTATACCATACTGCTGTGACCCTTGTCCTTCCTTATCCCATCCCTCCCTGCTGTTTGCCAACCTCACTCATTGAGCCTGATTGTTCACAGCTGTATTGCCAAACCCCAGGGCTCAAAAATCAGGAGGCAGGACCTCCCCCCAGCCCCCAATTATAAAAAATAAATAAATGTTAAAGGTTTTATTAAATTATTATTATTTGCCAGCTGGTTTTTGCAGCATTTATAGTGACGAGCTAGAAACGGAGGTATTTATTTTGTTAAATGCAGCTGAGAATCTCAGGAGGTAATCTGACACCAGCAGCTGGAGGCTTTAAAAAAACACCCAAGATCATGAGATCCCCAATAAAAATTACATGGCTTGGTGCTGCTTTGTGCCCGGTCATGTACACCTACACACTGCAAGAGCAGAGTGGGTGTCAAATGCTACCAAGCCAGAGTTCTCCACTCCCACACACTGCTGGGAGCACTTGACACGCGCTTTGCACAGGGGTAAATGATGCCACCTAGCTGCAGGGACTGAGGCTGGGTTTTACCAGAGTAAACAGTGGAGTTTTTATATCAAGATTTGAGGATTTCAGTAACTCAGGCTATGGTTACACTACAGCTTAGGTCGATATGACTTACATCACTCAGGGGTATGAATAAGCAACCCCCGCACGCCTCCCCCCCCCCCCAGAGGGATGCAAGTTACACCAACCTAAGTGCCAGTGTGGACAGCGCTATGTCGGTGGGAGAGCTTCTTCTGGCATGGCTGCCGCTGCTCGTTGGGGGTGGATTAATTAAGTCGATGGGAGAACTCTCTCCTGTCAGCTTAGAACGTCTGCACGAGTAGTGGGACAGCATCACAGCTGTGCTTCTGTAGGCTCGCTAGTGTAGCCATAGTACGGACCTTTTGTTGGAGTGGATGGGTGAGGTTCTGTGGCCTGCGGGGATCATGAGGTCAGATTAGATGATCATGATTAGAGTCTAGGAGGCCCATCGCTCACAGATTGTCCATTTCAAAAGTTGTTTTGAGAGAAGGGGCAGCCTTCCCCCCGGGTCATTTCTGTGTCTAACTTGTCCGCTTCTGCACCTGTAGAAAAAGTAGCTGGTGGCTTATGGAAAATGGAGATAAAATAAAAACTCCTTTGCTTTAATGGCATCTGTAATTTCCGTTCCCTTCCCTTGCTTTTTAGGATTTTATTGTTTATTATTGTTATTATACATCATGATTAACATGAAAGCAGGATCCTTACTTTTCGGGACCCGATGCCACAACCTGTATTTGTGCTCTCGACAGTGGCCCCATGGCCATAACAGAGCATTTGCATGAAGCAGCGCTATTTGTCAGGAATACAGGTTGCAGAATAAGACTCTGAGGACCAGGGCCAGCTCTGGCTTTTTTGCCGCCCCAAGCAAAAAAACGCCGGGCCAGCTGGAGCAGCAAAGGGGGGGCGGGGGGAGAGGGGAGGAGGAAAACAAACCTGCCCTTGGCCGGAACGGCAAAGGGGGGCGGGAAACAAACTTGCCCCCGGCCGGAGCGGTGAAGGAAAGAAAAAACAAAAACAAAATACCTGCGGGGCGGCGGGACCATGGGTGCAGGGGGACTCCCGGACCTGCAGACCCCAGGCAGCGGAGTGCGCACCCTGGCTAGCGGGGGGAGAGAGAGAAGGGGGGCCCCCAGGGCTTCCTTAAGTGGGGTGTTTGCCACACGGCCCCTCCGCAGGCGCCGCTTGCCAGGAGGGCTCCCCGCCACTCCGGTTGGCAGTCAGGGAAGGATGCGGGCTGCCCTGCCGGGCTTGCTGCAGGGCGCTCCTGTCCTCCACGCCGCCGCCCCCTACAGAGCAGCGGGAGCAGCAAACCAAAAAGAAAAAACCTGCAGTGGCGGCCAAAGTGGTGAAGCGCAAAAAAAAAAAAAGGATAGATGGAATCTGCCGCCCCAAGCACGAGCTTGCTCCGCTGTGCCTGGAGCCGGCCCTGCTGAGGACTGGTCTACACACTGGTTTTGTACTACTGTACCTATGGCAGCGAGGGGTATGAATTTTAACTGATATAGTTACATTGGTACAACCCCTAGTATGGACACATTTATAAAGGTGTCTTATAGTTTATTCTCCTTCCCATATGGGAATAAGATCTACTGGTATAAGCACCATTATATGCATATAACTGCATCCACCAGGGGGAGGGGAGGCCTGTATTGATTGAATGATATTGCTTAAAGTGGTACAACTTGTGTGTGTAGATAAGGCCTAAAAGATCACCAGCCCCTCTTGTTCTTTCCCAGCCTGGCCCTATCCAGCATGGTACTGTTCCCCTCCAGTGAGTGCTCTCAACTCCTATTGAGTAGAGATGCCACCCCTTCAGGATTGGCCTGAAGTCTCCTGGAATTAAAGATTAATCTTTAATTAAAGATTATGTCATGTGATGAAATCTCCAGGAATTCATCCCACCAAAATTGGCAACCCTACTATTGAGTCCAGTGGAGGTTAAAAGCACCCAGAACTGTGCAGGATCGAATCCACCTAAGTGCCCATTTCTAGTGCCTGAATCACCAATGAGACAATGACCACATGTAAAAGCCTCCATGTGGTCTATGATTTAGGTCCAGAATCCTTCCATGACCTCAGTGTGCCCCCATTACATGGATTATGGTATCCAAAAGAGGGGATTCCAGGTGGGGAATAAACAGCAGGAGCTAATGAGCTCATCACAAAGACCCCTTGGATATTCCTAGGAGTAAAGGAAGGGATGGGGAAAAAATGATACAATTTTCAGGCAGAAACATTTGGGAAATCTAAAGAGGCCGTTCTAGTTGTCCCACAAATGACAGCTGTTTCCAATCAGGTTCTTACAGCAGAAAATACTGTGATGGGTTTGTAATTTGGCTGGTAAACCTTGTTTTCAGCTATAATTACCCCATCAAGGCAGCTAAATGGAAACAACATTTTAAGTGACCTTCAGCTTCCAGCTACAATAATCATCCTTGTGTAGAAGGCGAGATGGGGATGAGAACGTGATTCTGACACACCAAGGGGAGAGGTGCAGTGTGAACACGGCAGACAGACATGCCTCCCTAATCAGCGGGTTTTGCAAAGACAGCCTGGGACTGAGGACAACAAAGCTAGAGCAGTGCGGTAAAAGAGACAGCAATGTCCACAATGAATGACTCAGTGTCTTGGGTAGGGAAAGGCCTGGTGGGAGATTTCACACACGCCGGCTGTTTTGCAACAGTAGAATATCCGAGGAACTTGTGCTGGTCTGGTTACAACGATCATTGCAAGAATGAAGTGTGTAGGGGTGTTGCTCCCTGGCACAGTCTCAGAGGTTTATCATGCATGTCAAGACTCCTTAAAGCCTCCACTGCATACACTCACTCACAGTGGAGTACCTCACAGTACCCCAAGATCACCACCCTTCCTCTGCCACCTGGAAAAGGTCCCAACACCACACATTACTTTCTCCCCACTTCCTTTAAACAAACAAGATCCCCCAGCACTTATCTTGGCTTCCTCCCATCTCTCCTCCTCTGGTGCCATCTTGAGTGGCTCCCATCCGGTGCTGCAGCAGTCTTCAGGCAGCTTGCCAAGTTTCCACCCACACTCTTATTCAGGGGTTCTCAACCTTTTTCTTTCTGAGGCCCCTCCAATATGCTATAAAACTCCCCAGCCCAGCTGTGCAACAACAACTGGTTTTCTGCATATAAAAACCAGGGCCGGTGCTAGGGGTAGCAAGCAGGGCAATTGCTTGGGGCCCCATGCCACAGGAGCCCCACGAAGCTAAGTTGCTCAGGCTTCGGCCACGGGTGGCAGGGCTCAGGTCCCCAGGCTTCAGCCCCATGCGGTGGGTCTTCAGCTTTCTGCCCTGTGCCTCAGCGAATCTAACGCTGGCCATGCTTGGAGGATCCCCTGAAACCTGCTCATGGCACCCCAGGGGCCTTGGACCCCTGGTTTAGAACCACTGCCCTAAATAACCCAGCCTCTCCACTTTCTACTGCAGACTTCCCTCTGTGTGAAATCCCCCTGTTCCTCTGCTTCCCACAGACTCCCCCAATGTCTCCTCCTGGTCCTCAGCACCTCCTCTGCCAAGACTCTCCTTCCTCCAGCCTGTCTCTTCTCTACCAGAACCCCCCAAACTCTGTCTCCTCTCCCTTTCCCCAACCTCATCTCATTCTCACCTAGTTCCCAACACCCCTCCTTCTGTCACCTAAACAGTCTCTAGCCTGGGGCCAGCAGCACCACGGGGGCTGGAGTGCGGGTACTGGCACTCAAAGCAGCTGCACACCCTCCTCTCTGCCCTTCCCCTCATCTCTTTGCACACACAGTTCCCCTGGCTGCTGCAGAACTATCCAGCAGCAGCTGCCTGTGCATGTTTTACAGGCACATTCTGAGATGAAAATTTGCTCCAGACTAACGCTAGCAGTTTGGTTTTGCTGACCCTTCCGCCTCTTCAGCACTGGGAACGCTGGGCAGAAGGGGGAGGAGAATGTAAGCAACTCCTCAATCGGAAACTGCTTTATAGAGTCAGAGTCAGCTTGCTGCCATCTTTGGTAGACATGAAACCAGCGCAGACCACCCTGAGCCTCCTTTGAGAGAAACGCGTTCAAGTGAGACAAACCCAGCATTTGACAGTGTGCAGCAAGAGGAGAAATGAAACCATTGGAGAGCCTGATAAATTGGAGGGAATCACAAAAAGGGGCAGCAAGGATGAGAAATGGGTTAGAGGGTACAACAGCTATCTATCCCCATTCACACCCCACTATCTATGTACCCATCCATCCCCATACAGACTGCTATCTACTCATCCCCAAACACACCCCATTATCTATCTATATTCCCATCCATCCCCATACACACTCTGCTATGTATCCATCCATCCATTGCCATAAACACTCTTCCATCTACTTACACTGGCTCCCATCACTGTAATGTAAGGAAGTAAATTTAATATGGCCAGCCCAAAAATGTGACAATAAAAAGGATGGCAGAAAATAGAACAGCGTCGGCCCAGGCTCATTAATTATCCTCAGTCTCCCCCAGCACAGCCCTCTCCTGCCCTCACAACTCCAGAATCCCAGCCCATTTCTGAATTAAAATAAATACAGGAATGGATGGGAGGCCAGCGGGTCGATGGGGCTAGCTAACTGCTTCTGCAAATGGATTTTAATTACCTTGGTCACAATCTCTGACGCCCAGAGACCACCACAACCAGTGTAATTACTTGATGGCGGTGTGGTGTATTCACTGAAGGGACTTTGCCTGTTTTGCAGCATTAAAGGGCCAGAGAGTTATCGATCAGGTCAGATGCATGCCCTACCCCATGAGGCCTGGGGCTTTAACAAGTCACACAGAGGCTGTATTGGAGTGGTCACAGTTTCATGCTCTGTTTGTAAGCAAAACCGAACCAGATTAATTGAACCCCTCTGCCCTCAGGGTGGAGAAGCAAAGCAAAGTTTGCTGTCCAAATCCTTAGTGGACTCTGCCCAGCACTCGTTCTGCTGGAACGGCCCTGCTCTGAGCTTCGTCAATAATGGCTGGTAGAGGCATCTGTCACAGGGCAGAGTCCTACGTTAATGCTGGGGAGCTCTCCGGTCAGGAAAGGATGCTGCTGCTGTTTTCTTACTGTGAACGTGGGTAGCGGCTAAATGCGGCTGTGTTACTGCTGATGAGAAGATGTCTCTCTTTCCAACCAACAGGTGTCCTTCAGGTTAGTTGCTAAACTAGTCATGGTTTGGCCCAATACCTCCATCCTGCTCAGGTCTAAATATGGGACAAAGACCCAAAATGGTTCTCAGGATGTTCTTCAAAGTATAAACCAGCCTGAGAACCCCTGCCTGGGAGCTTATCTTTAGCAGTCTCATGTGGCTTGGGCAGCATTAAAATGACAGCTAACACCTCAAACCATTCTACCCGGAAAAACGAGAGTGTTTAGGAAAAATACTGTGAAACAGTGTACCCCAAAAAGCACCTTGTAACCCCCATATTCATCATCCACATACCGTTGTGATATTTCATACAAAGCATGCCGTGTAAGAGATATGAAAGGTCACGATCTGCTGAAACCCAGTGTTCTGTCAAAATATGTATATTGTTAGTGTGTATAAAGTTATGAGATTTTGCTGTTTGGTTGTTATTGACATATGTTGTACGTTTGGGAGTCACCCACTGCCAATTCTCCAGTGACAACAAAGGCGGTGATCCACACTCAGGTGGGCATTAAACGACCGTTATTCAGTAGGGGAGTTGGGGATTTACAGTGCTGTAAGAGGGCTGCACAAGCATCACACAATGGGGGATTGCTCCACTCTGACGTGGCAAAGCCCATCAGGACATGTCTGGGCTAGTGTTTTCCAGGCACCTGCGCTGAGGATATAAAATAGGGGACAGTAGCATCATGGTTTTACCTTTCCTCCTCCCCCACCTGCACTGGAAGCAACAAGAACGCTGGGAAGACAAAGACTTGAACCGAGGAAACTGGGCCCAGGCTGAAAGGGGAAACCTGGGTATTAAGGACTATAACCTACCTGCAACATCCAGTGGGGTTAGAAAAACTGCTTGATTCAAATAGTGCTTAGTCCAATAAGGTTTGGTATTTAGCCTGCGTGCTTACTTTTTATTTGCTTTGGAAACTTTCTGACCTTTTGTGCCTACCACTTATAATCATTTTAAAAATCTCTTTCTGTAGTTAATAAATCTGTTTTATATTTTACCTAAAACAGTGTGTTTTGCTTGAAGTGCTTGGAAAATCTCAGCTCAGTTTACAAAGGCAAGTGTCTGTCCTCTCCACATTGAGGGCAGGGTGGACTGGGTAATAAACTAACACTGGCCAGACTTCTGACCAGGGCAAGACGGTATATTCCGGGGGTGTAAGGCCGGGGACTTGGGACATACGCTGGTACCTTTCTTGGTGTGATTCGTGAGTGGCTCTGGGAGCATTCATGCAATTTAGCTGGGAGTGGGGCTCCACATGCTGTTGTGCTGAGTGATAACAGTGCCTGGAGGGGTTTGCTGCTTGTCACTAGCAAACCATTGTGAGAGACAGCCCAGGCTGGAGAGTTAAGGGGGCACAGCAGTACCCCAGGGATCCTGTCACAGATACCCAGGGGTGTCTTTGGCCCAAGACTGCACTGAAATCAACCCCCATGCTGTTAAAGCCAGGCATATCACTCATGAATTGTAAAAAGCAGAAAATGGACAAATGGAGGGGGGGGGAATCAAGTGAACTCATGTGGAGAATTAAATAATTAAAACATGAGGGCAATTGGCAATGAAAGGAGATGAGGTAGTGTCTAGCAGGAAGCGAGGGACAAGTGTCACCATGATTGCATTTAAAATTCAAATCAACTTAAAACAGTGCTAGCTCATGTGTCCATTGCTCAAGTGCATTGGAGTGGTTGTAGGGGGCGATAATTATAATGTAAGTGATTACACCTTATCAGAAACAAGGAGGCACTACATCATTTCCAAGGGCTGCTAAGAGCCGGAGAAGATATCTGAAAACATATCCTCTTTTCAGGGGGCTCCGTTGGTGTTCTTTATTAATTTGGATATGAATAATGAGCTTGGTTGTTATCATGGCTAAACAATATAGTTACAGAGGGGCAAATGGGTTTGGATAAAAATCAGAAGCAACCCAAACATTCTGTTATTCACACTGAGCCCAATTTAAAGCTTCAAACAGATTCAAAGAAGTTCAGTTCAATTTCCCCTCTATCCCATCATTTCCCTTGCAATGTCATAGACCAGATCAGAAAGGGAAATGCCAAAATCCCATAAAGAGAACTGTAAATGTTTTACCTCCAAGCTAACCAGTGGGGGGGAGGGGCACGAGTATGAGATACCTCATGCCAGAGCTTGTTCTAGTGAGTTTAGCCCTGCTTTACAGAGCCAAGGGTTTTGGGTGCTTCTCTGAACCTTGTAAAGTTCAATATGACTTTAAATGATCCATGTGGAGACTCACACATGACATCTGCATTGGCACTAGAGCTGACCAAATAATTGATTTTTCAGTTCAATGGCAGAGCCAAAAAAATTGGTTTGTTTCAAACAAAAACTAAATTCTTGTTTTGTTTTATTCCCCCTGAAATAAAAACAAAAAATTGGTGGATTGACTGAAACGTTGTGAACACTGATTTTAAAATGACATGTCATTTAGCAAATGTCATTTCAAAACAAAACGGCAACATGTTTTGACCATTTCCCTTTTCTTTTTCCCCTGCTGAAATTATTCACCGAATTCAACCCAAATTTGTGAAGAGTTTTGGTGCCCTGAAAAATGTATTTTTCAGCTAAGTTATTATTTGCTGAACATGTTTTGCCCAGCTCTAATTGGCACAACATCTCCAGCCACACAGCCTACTCCACCCAGGTGCAGCTTCAAGAGCTCCCGGTAGATACAGGAGGGGAAATCCCTCCCACAACAGCCCATGTACAACATTGTCACAGGGTACAGGAGCCATAAGAGTCCCCCAGACATAGGCTGTCCTGGGCAGGCCCTTTCACAAGCCCAAGCATAGGAGGGGAGTCCCAATCATTTACCCAGCTATGGAAATTCTCCGGTGCTGTGGGCTAAAAAGCATCTCATGGGCAGGTTGGGTCATGAGTCACTGTAACTTACAAGCACCTCTTGGCTCCTCTGAATCAGTGGCTCTGAACCAGGGGTACTCAGAGGTCTTCCAGGGAGTATATTAACTCATGTAGATACAGTATTTGCCTAGTTTTACAACAGACAACATGAAAAGCACTAGCGAAGACTGTACAAACTAAAATTTCATACCGACAATGACTTGTTTATACTGCCCTATACACTAGATCAGCATTTCTCAACCTGGGGGTTGCAATGTATTTTATAATGATATGGTATAAATGAGAACGTAAGCAATGTTTCAGTAACAGTGTGCTGTGACACTTGTATTTTTATGTCTGTTTTTGTAGCAAGTGATTTTTAAGTGAGGTGAAACTTGGGGTCTGCAAGACAAATCAGCCTCCTGAAAGGGGTCCAGTAGTCTGGAAAGGTTGAGAACCACTGCTCTAAATTACACTGGGGACTACACTGGACCCCTGAGCAGCCCAGAATATGGAGGGCACAAAAGCATCTTTTGCCCCAAGCCCCCAGGCTTTGACTCCAAATCTCAGCCTAAGTTCTTAGTTCAATTAACTTGCGCCTTTAAAATAAATATATTTTTTTAAAAAATCATAAAAATGGTTATCTTGCCAAGGGGTAGAAGTAATGGTGCTACAGCTATAGTTGTAGTTGTATGATTCTGTATAATATGTTACTTCATCAATAAAGTTTGATGAAACTTAGACCCTCTACAGTCTGTGCAGGGGAGTCAAGAAGTGACATGATTCATGCAAATGGTGGCTCCTATCACCACCAGATCATATACTGAATTCACACCTGGATAGGTCATTACCATTGTCATTCAATACCTGTGAGACTTGAAACAGCCCATGCAGATGTGAAACTGACTTCTTTAAAGCATTTCCCCCTCCTTCCTCCACGGGATTGAAATTTCTTACTTCTCAGGCCTTTTTATTTCTCACAGCTAGTTAGCACAATGGTCAGTGGCAGAGTAAATCCTAGGGGAGGGTAATGCTCATATCAGAGTTGCTTCCAGACTTTCCTGCTTGGAGATTTTGTAAAGAGCAAAGGGTGAAGTATTTGGGAATCCTGAGAAAAACAAGGGTTGAAACAAACATCAGCTGAAAAGAATTTTGCTTTCCCCACCAGGGTAACTATGTCAGTTACAGTGTAAACCTGTAGCAGATGTGTCAAGTGAATGATGGGCCAGACCTACACTGCCAGATATATTTTAATAGCCCACATATGCAGATTGTGCAGAGAGTAAGCTCTCATTTTTTTTAAGAAAAGTGTACATGTCTATTTTTGCAGCCATGAGGGATAAACCTCCCCAATGAAACTGATGCAGCATTGTCTTCCTGCATCTGCAGACTTCCTGGAACAATGGCTCTTCATATTTATGTAAACCTCTCCATGGGAGATCCCAGGTGGGAGATGGATTGAGGGGAGTAGGTCATGCCATATTTACATCATGGCCCACTGACTATAACTCAGGATGGAATGTGGTCCTCTCCATTGAATGAGAGTGACACTGTGAAAGGGTTCGACTCACCACAGCTGGGGCCTCTTGTTGGTTGCTCCGGGAATTAGCTCTTGACCGTTGTGGAGCACCCTCGACATGTGGTGTCTGGCCCATCATCTCTGCTGCTGCCCTGGGACCCCCATTGCTCCCTTCTCAGCAGTGCCCTCTTCAGGACACTGCCCACTAGTCTAGTCTCACCCCCTTCCGGGGGTGGGGTGTTGTTAACAGCAGTCTTTCTGTCTGCACCTGCTTCGCTGGCCAACCACAACCCTGTAGTCTAGCCGCTTAGTTAAGGGGCAAGTTGCGGTCTCTCTCAGTCCCTCTCCTCAACAGCCAGGTGCAGTGCAAAGGGGGGGAGGGAACCCCGCCCCCCCCCCTACTCTGGGTCCCAACTCAGGGACCCTCTAGTGGCAGTCTCCCTCTTCCTTTCTCCCTTCCCCTCTTGCCTGCCTTGTTTCCCTGGGCCACTTCCCCTTTGGCCCTATGCATCTTCTCAACCCTTTTCAGCAAGGCTGCAGCCTGGCAGGCAATGGGCTAGAGCTCCTATCTGCTCCCCCAAGCCTGTCTAGCACAGCTCTGTCCAAGGTGCTGCTCATTTCATGAGGAGCCAGTGCTTCTCCCCTGCTGGCCAGGGAGTGATTACCCTTTTCCCAGCTAGGCAGTCTTTATATACGACCTTGCCAGGTCCTGATTGGCTGCCTCATCTCCTGCCCTCATAGGCTCTCCCCAGGCCTTCACTGATTGGCTGTTGGTCCACACAGCTTCTCTGGCCTGGTTCAGCCCTTTTTCTCAGGACGTGGGGCACTGCCCCACCACAGATACCTTGACCTGCAATCATTGAGACCTTCCCATGCTATAGTATGGACAGGGTGGGCTGCAGGCCTTTCTCCACTGAAAGCTCAGACTTCAGCATGCTCTACCACTACAATATATCCCAAAGGAGGGATATTTTACTCTGAGTTTTACTCTAATGCACCCCTATGCATGTACACACACCCTTGTCTCCACAAAAGGAACTAACTTGTTTTCACATGAAGTCTTGTGCTGGTGTTACTGTATCCTGCAGATCTCTCCCCATAAACTGAAACAGTTTGCAAGCAAATCTTGGTATGAAAAGCTCTTTAGAATGATTTGCCTTCTGTGACAAGTGTATGAGGCTCCCCAAGAGAAAACAACCTAGGGGACCCAGTTGTAGAAGGAGATACTCTATTGTTTAAGCCTAAGTGTTGTGGTCTGTAAATGGTTCTGGATTGCTAGACGAGAGCTAGGTTAAGATGGATTTAAGGTTGAGAATATTAGTTGTTTGAGGTAAAATACTGTACATGAGAGGGCTGCTGTAATTATCTCCAAAATAAACATTTTAATCCCAGGAAAGGTTAAATTTAAATGCAGCTTAGTTCCTTATGGTGTCACTGTTTCTTATTTACAGTGTGACTAGTTCTGCTAAGAGCTTAAATGTGATTCCCAACTCACCCCCTCCCCAAGATTTGCCTATGGTTCTTTGGTAAAGAGTAATTATGGGGTGATAATGGGAAAAGGAGGGCAGTGGAGTGATAGGACCTCTCTGGTTTTAGTTAAAATCTCTCAACACTGGTTTGGCAACTCAGATTGGCTTATTTTCTCTCCAGCAAGACCTGGTGACTGAATACCTGAGATAAGGGTGGGTAATTTAAGTTGCTTGCCTGTGTTTGTGAACTACTGACCAGTCAATGGGATTTTAGGCACTTTTGGAAGTATTATGAAAAGGATATTGCAGACTTTGGTACTGTTCAACCAAAGTTATTCCATATTCACTTCAAGAGTCAGACTTTGTTTATGTGAGAGGAGTTCTCTCCACCTTATGAGAAGACACCTCTCATGTGACAAAGAGGCACAGTAGAAACAGCAGATATCTTTATCAGACTGCCCCAGCACAGGCTAGTCCTACCTTCACTTTTGCATAGTAATACAATTACAGCTGTGCTGATAACAGATTTCTCAGTTCACTGAGTTCTAAAAGAAAGAAAAATTCAGATTGAGTGGAACTTAAAATGAATTTCTCATAAATGAAAGACCCCAAAAACTTTGAAGAGTTGTTGTTGGGGGGGTAAAATGAAGTGTTGCATTGAACCCAAAACAAGATAGAAATTTAAAATAAAACAAATCTAAGGAAAGAGGGCTAAATACCCAAGAGCCACAAATGAGTGAGGCAAGTGCCTTAACCACAGAGTTATTGGTTTAAGGTGCTCCTCTACCTCCTCCTGTTTGGTGAAGCTACCCAAACAATTGGTTGCTGAAGCCATACAGTGGATTAGTGCTGAACTCAAAAACAGCTGTTGTCAGCCTTAAGTGGCCTTCTTTTGGTAAATGAGGAGCTCAAAAAAAAAGTTTCACCCAGCTCTAAGCCATAATTCTTTTCTTCCCATCTCCTACCAGTAGAGTTGGCTGGAAAGTGGAATTTGAGGTGATGAACGGCCAAAAGGCTCTTACCCTGATCCCCCATAAGCTCAGCAATGCTATTCCCAAACTATGCTAGATGTAGCACTAGTGCAATAGAAGTTGTTTATCAAACTAGATTATTTCAAGCTTTGGATGGGGTATACTAGGTCTTTAATAAAGAGTGCTTGACCATCGGAGAGGTTGTCAGTTAGCTAGGGGAAAGAGAAGAACAAGGAAATCTAGCCAAGAAATGTTTGTATGCTGTGAAGGTTTATTTTTTAAAGTAGAAATATTGGTCTAAGTACAGTCAATATCAGAAGAAAAAAATATCCCCTTTCAGTTGGTCAGTATCATTCTTACACCTGAATCATAGATCTTTGCTACTAGCTACAATACTTCCCCTAAGGGAACAAGTCTTTCAACAAGTGCTTAAGACTAGCAGGGGTATGGGACATCATCTACAGCAAAGTTAATGGTTACAAGTTTCAGTCTTAATTCTGCTTCTGGCCTATGGAGGATAGTGTTCTGGGAAATAAGTCTTCTGTTGTGTCCTGCTGAAAGTATATGCCTCTGCTTATTCCCTTGCTACTTGGCTAACACCTTAGAATGAGGGCAAGTGGAACTGATGAGTCAATCTAGTGCTGCACCAAGTACAGCCTCTACATCTGGTTTAAAGAGGAATTTCATACTTGCTAGAATAGTTAGACTGCAGCCTTTTGGATTTTCAGTTTCATACACAAGTGCACCATGGCCACAGTAGTCCTGATCTCAGAACACTACTCCAGCATGACAATTTGAACACAGTGAGGTTTAGGCACATTGCCAAAGTCAGTCACCATAGTTTGCAGGAGTCGTTTTGTCACCCAGAGCTGCCTTTCCAGTGCAAGCCACATATGGTATGCTGTTGAGTGATTAAAGCCACAAGGACATTCCCATTACATGGATGGTAGTGGTGAACAGATGTGTTACTCAAGTCATTACATGGAGATATCTGCAGGCTAGTACCTACTCCACTTCCACCTGGTCAGGCTCCTGGAAGGTAGCAGAAGCTTTGACCATTGGTGAGAATGGTCCCACAAGCCAAGAGAGGGGGTGTTATGCTTTTGATATATCAGCAGCTCCTCCATGTATTTCTGGGCCATTGACAAATTCCCTTGGCTCTGGACCAGGATATTGCTGGACAAATCCTTCTCTGCTGCCAGGTCCTTCCCAGAAGCATGAAGCTCTGCAACCTTGCAATAAGCCTCTTTCATCTTCTCTAAATGCTGGAGGGAAGGCCTTGGATCATGGACTCTAGGCTCAGAAAGGTGTCCTGCAGCTGCTGCGTGATCTTTTGGGACAAGACAAGAGCCAAAGATTCCATCTTCTAGAAGGAAGCAGATTAGGAGAGGTTGTTACGTATAACGAGGAATGGGTTGTCTCCCAACCAAGCCAGAATCCAGTAATCTGGTACCTTAAGTTCTGTAGAGCTGGTCTCCATGCCCTTCTGAAAGATTCCTGCCCCAATCCAGCAACATTCAGTGCAACTTTTCCTGGCCATCCTGAAGCTTCTGATCAACTCCCTGCTTCACAGATTCAACCTGGAGGGGAAGAGCCATAGAGTTTGGAATTAGGTAGGAAAGGTTCTATGTCAGTGACTAAGAGACTAGATGGAGACAACAGGTTATGAAGCAGCCAACATCCGCACAATGAGAAGTCTGAAAAGCAGCAAGAGCAAAGGTGCCCATCAGAATTGAGTTTATCATACTAAAGTTGGCTCTGCAGCAGCAGTAAAGGTGTGTGCCGTGTGTCCGCCAAGAAGGCGGCCAGACTAGGAGGTGGTCTAGCTGTACCTACCAGGTCAATGGTGTAACGAAGCTGCAAGAGGGACTCCTGCATGCCCTGCCAGGGCTGTCTCACTTTGTCCACAGAATAGAGTAGGTGCACCAGCAGAGCTTAGTGGAAAGAGACCCCAGACGCACAAAATACTTCTGCTGCTCTTGCATGGAAGCCATTTCAGTCCTCTCCACAGAGGTTGCCAGTTTAGCTGATGGGGATGGAGAATAGGGTTAAGCATCCTGGCCAAGCAGACCCTCACTATTTGTGAGCATAAGCCCTCGTTCCACCTGGAGCCTGTGCTCTGGAATAGTAGGGACACACCACTTGCCACACCAGAGTTAAAGTTAAGAAATCCAATTACATTATACCTAAGTGTGTAACTCAGCCTCAACACCAAATACCCTAGGTGGGAAGTTACCCCAAGACCATCCCAGATTTTTTTTTTTAAATTGTGATGTTACTTTTGGCCGTAGCTCCATTTTAATAGTGTGTCTGGAACAGGACTAGATTTGAAAGTCCAAGTTACTGGGAGTCATTTAGACCAATTGGACAGGTTCTTAGTGTACAGTTTAATGCATGCAGAGCATTATATGTCGCTAATGAACAATGGCTTGAACGCATGTTGAAAGCAAGGTCCTGCTCAGGATGGCCAGGAATCTCAGTGGCAGTATTCAGGCTGGCTCCATCCATTTCCATAAGGGTTTGGAACACTCTTGCAGAACCATTTTGACTTTCCTTTGACAAGACTGATTGAGAGGAGTAGACTGACACTGCTCAAGTGGATGCCGAAGGCTAATGTTCCTTTTCAGATTGCCATTACGAGTTCTTCCCTTGACATTGCCCTCCCTTCCACACCCATCCCACATAAAAAGGAGACTGCACTTTGAAACTAGGGCATATCCACATTTTATTAAAGTGGTATAAGTATCCTCTGACCTGGTTCTTCATCTGTGATGGGGAGATAATGATCCACCAGTTCTTCAGATTTCCCCAGAATAGCTTGTGCTCCCATCACAGCCATCTGACCCATTCTGGCGTGCATGACTGTGCTCATGCCACTGGTCACCATTCATCTGGCAGCCTCCTGAAAAGCTTCCTTGTTTGTTTCCTTTATTAATATGTGGACCTTTCATTGGGGCTGTGGTGAACACCTACATTTTTTGTCCCCCCTTCAGCTGTGGGACCCTCCAATCGGTGCCTTGAGTCATGTAACTGGCTGGGGCAGAGACCTGTAAAGTCCTCTCTGTCCTTCCCAGAACCACCTCCCAATCCCCAGTCCAAGTGCATGTGAATACAGAAAAACTAGAGACATGAGGAAAGTACACTGTGCATGGAAATAACTGGTAACTTTATGACTGGGGAAAGAAACGTGGGCTGGGTGAACTTCCCTGTGGGTTTTAGAACACAGAGAACAGGAAAAGCAAAGTGAAATACCTGTCATCACACCCTGAACAGTGCTAAAATACCACCTTCCTCCACCCCTCAAAAATTAGCACCACTTTGAACCCTGGGATTACTCACAATTAACAGCCACATCCCCTCACCATCTATTCTCAAGGTTCTCAGGCATTAAGCAATCCCCCTAAACTGTGGTGCAGCTAACAGTTGAGAGCATTAACACAAAATGAAAGTGCAATTTAACTTGGCAGACACCCTCCACAGAACAATCATAAGCCAGAAGGTGTTGTACCCATAGAGGTGCACTGCCCCAATTATCTGTACCGAGTCATTACCTAAACGACTGGCTAATGACCATCAGCTGGAGGGTGAGTGGGAATACTCCCTGCAAGGTGTTGTTCCTGGGATTGTTTTTACAACTGCATGGGGTGTGGCACTGTGTTCCAGAACCAAGTGTTTTGCCAATGTAGGGTAGAAGCCAACTTCTCTCAGAGCTCCAGGAACATCTGCTTCCTCAGTCTGAAGCTCTGCAGCCACAGCTTATCATCCCAGGTTTCCAAGACAATATGATCCCACCACACTGTGCTGATCCTCCTGGCCCAGAAGCAGCGGTCCGGTCATAGATATACAGTCACAACATCAGCAACCTCCTGCGTTTCTCTGTCATATAGCATCAGTGGATCAGTCACTGTCTCAGTCTCTCACCTTTGGCTTGTGAGAAAGGTTTGAGGCCATTCAACCGAGGTTCTTGCAGGTCATGTACTGCAAAACAGACACATTTGTCCTGCAAGAAGGAGTAGTGGCAGAACCACATCATCAGTCACTTGCTCCATGTCTTCCAACAAGATGGGCGGGAGGGTGGAGGGGACGGAGAGAGAGAGAGAGAGAAAAAAAGAGAGTTTTCTACAGCCTTAGCTACAAGTCATATGGCTTTTAGGTCATGCAGTAAGCTCCAGAGATCCCAGCTTTCATCCCACCCACCCGCCCGCAACTGGGGTTTGTTGGTTACACTTGCTCCCTTTTTTCCCCCCCTGTACTGGTTCCTGATCTTAATAATGCAGACTATGAGCTAGCATGACAGACTGGACAACATAGCGAGGAGAATGAGAAACTCTAGTCACTCATGTGAGATTTTCCAGTGACCCTCTTTTGGTTCTCCTCCAGTGCAGCCAATAAAATCTTGGAATGAAGTGAATGATGATACAAAAAAAATATATGGAAAAGCTGCCTCATTTCCCAAGCGCAGTTCCTCCTATGCATCAAATGAGGCAGGAGTCCTGTTGAAAAAAGTGCAATGTGACCATGTAAGTAGAGACTGTATTACAATTATGGCTGAGCAAATAATTGATTTTTTTTCAGTTCGGTGGCTAAACAGTGAATTTTCTTCCAGGTTTTTCGGTTTCAAACCAAAACAAAAAACAGAAAAAAAAAATTGTTTGGGTCAAAATGAAATGCCAAAATGGTTCAATTTGACATTTTTTGGAAACAAACTGTTCCAAAATTTGCGGGGAGGGAGGGGGGAGAAATCAAGGTTGTTCTTTTTTCCTGATGAAACAATTCACACAACTCAATTCAAGTTCATGATTCGTTTTGGTGTCCTGAAAAATACATTTTTGATGAATTTACTATTTGCCACAAAATTTTTGCCCAAGATAGATATGCACAAAACAACCTTTCATCTAGCATTTTCTAACTTGAGAGCTTGACTTTTCAACTGTAACACTGTTCTCTCACTGTAGGTTTCATGCAGGATAGCATATAAACTAAAGAAATTACTTCCTGCAGTAAGTATAGGGAAATAGCATATGTCATATTCTAGGGTGGTAACTAGATAAACATCAGCTTTTTAGTGGTGACAACAGTAGTATTTTCATTATGAAGATCAACCATGCCTTCAAGGACATTTGCTTATCATTTAAATAAGTTTTGTTTCACAGAAATTTCCCCATTCTCTCAGCTGTGTCAGGGAAGAGGCTAATTATATATAGCTGCTCCTTTGTTGAGCCATTATTCATATTGATAGCTGCATCCCATCTTACAACTATTTTCCCTGAGCAAGCTTCTGGAGTAGAAGGTCTTATCAACTTCCTAGAGGTTTTTGTTTGACTTTCACATCATCCTTCTCTGAGATGACCTATTACTTGCCCCTCATTCTCTCTTGCTCTTACTACGTGTAGTTTGATATGGAAAAGACCTTTTCTATCTTCTAGTCCATCTCTCTAAGCCTGCATAAACTCCATCTCCACAATATAACTTCTGGTTTTATTCATTCCAGGTTTGAAAACTTCATTCAGTTGCTAGACAATTGGTTTTTCAGAGCCTAACTAAAAGTATATGTCCCTCAGATTAGACTAAACTCCTCAGGGCAGAGATGGCCCATGTCCATTGCAATCTTAAACTCCTAGTTGCTGCTAGGTACATTCCAGTTGCTCTGTTTTCCCTGTGAGAGTTTTAAATGGCCCTCCCCATATTAAGCTTTTTAATTTTCTTCCTTTTACAGTGGATGCATCACTTACTGCTATCCTGAAGTATTGCTCCATCCTTGCATATGACTTTCAGAGAACTCTAGTTACTCAGACTCTAGGTAAACTTCAACAAAGTAGTGCATTAAAGGACTTAAGATTGTAAAGTCAAATCTTCAAGTTAGGAAATGCCTACCTCAAGGATGCTTAGCCTTCCTGCAATGCCAATGGTAGACTTTTGCTGTCGTATTTAGAGGTAGTTACTTAGCCACTCGCAAAGAGATGCTGTTACATTCATAATGGTTAGGTTACTTCTCCAAGATGCACCGAGCTAGCTTCTCTTCCCCCCCCCCCCCCCCCCCCCCCCACACACACCCAGGGCCGGCTCCAGGCACCAGCCGACCAAGCATGTGCTTGGGGCAGCACCTTGGGGCGGGGCAGCATGCAGGTTTTTATTTATTTAATTGGTTCATCGGGGCAGCACTGGAGGGGGGTTTTTTTGTTTCTGCAGCGCCTGGAGGGGGCAAGGCTTCAGGCGGCGTGGCACTTGGGGGGGCAGGGGCTGGCGTGGCAGTCAGAGGGGGGGCGGGGGCTGGCACAGCATGGTGCTCAGAGGGGGTGGGGGCTTGGCGTGGCGCTGGTGCGGCAAGGCGTTTGCAAGGGGGGGCTTGGTGCGGTGCTTGGAGGTGGGTGGGGGACTGGCATGGCGCTGGGGGGCAGGGGCTTGGCACAGCACTTGGAGGGGTCGGGGGCTTTGGGTGGGGCAGTGCTGGGAGGGGGCAGGGCTGCGGGCAGCATGGTACTCGGGAGGGCGGAGATTTTGGCGGTGCTGGTGGGAGGCTTGGCTGCACGGCACTCGCAGGGGGAGGGCGGTGAGGCGCTCGCAGGGGCGGCGCTCTTCTTTTTTGCCTGGGGTGGCAAAGAAGTTAGAGCTGACCCTGTCCCCAACCTGGTTAAACCTTATGTCACATGCCACAATACTGATGACCCCACCCAGTTTGGTCCCATTTAATACTTTAGTTCTTTGCCATAAGAGGACACCTGACTTCCAACAGCTGCAGTTGCTTAGGTAGCAGGCAAGAAGCTGTGCATAGGCAAGAAAGCTTCACTCATTCATCCTTTATAGGTTCCTCAGGAAAGAGGAACCGTTCCTCAGGAAAGATGTTACCTCCTCCTGCAAAGCAGCTAAGATATTGATTTCTCCACTTACTGGAGTGTGAAACTAGGGGTGAGAGGGAATTCTATGGGGTAGTGGTGTTGTTCAGCCCCCCCCCCCCCCCCAATGAGGGCTTAAAGCATTAATCTACTTCAGAACTACGTTCGCTCTTGCTGTATGGGAAACAAGCACCTTGGTGAGAGCCAACAGTCTTCTTTTAGCTCCATTGACTTGAAGAGGTGAAAGGGGGACCCAGCCTAGAAAACACAGCTGTGGGGTGGTGGCAGCAGGCTCTAGCTCACTTACTCCCCTAGTAGATACTGCTCTAGCCCTGCTGTGTTATCCCCTGTGCAGAAGCAACACCTGCTTGTCAACCTTAGGGTTGACACTTACCCTTCAGTGCTGACTAAGCCACTCCACCCTGTGTTCAATAAGCACATGGCTCAGGAGACCCCAAGAGTGGTGTTGATGCACACAGAGCCCTTCCCTGGAGAGGAAAGCTTGTGTAGTTTTGTTTCTTCCGCACCTATGAGAGCATGTAAGGATACAAGTCGCACTTCTGCTGCTACATGCACACATTTTAGGAGGTAGGAATAGGAGCCAGGAGTTGCCAGTGCACACCCTTAAGCAGTTAGTTCATCCTGATTCAGGAAGGACAAAAGTCATTCCCCTGCTCCTGCCAGCTGCATGGTGAGTGTTAGGGGTAGACTGTAACCTCTGCAGAGTTCCACACTTTAGACCTCCCCTCCCATGTTCACCCAGCCTGAGTAACAGGCAAGGAAGGTCTAACAAAGGAGCAGGGCTCCTGCTCCCAGCTTAAGATAGGGTTAGGGGAATAGTTAGCGAAACAGAGCACACATGCATCAAAGCACACGTTTAGTCTCAACAATAAAATGGTTCTCAGTAGAGATCTTAGTCACATCAAGGCAGCTTTTGCATTTTGGACAACCCCACCCCACCAGCTTTGCTTCTATGCATTTAACTAACAGAGAAGTGTTACTCTAAGCAATAAACTGCTTGTATTGTATAGGGGAGACTGGGATATCAGCATCTCAGGGTCTAGCTAACCACCTGCTGCACAGGAAAGAAGTCCTCTAGAAATTTTTGCTCTAGACAGGTGCATAACTGGTGTGTGAGTTCTATTTTTATGGATTACTAATTCAAGGTTTACATCCTCCATGTCCAGGAGGATTGTACTAGACTGTGAAATGATCTAGAAAATGCTTGAAGCACCCCTGCCTAGGTTATGTCTCCTAGTACTCTATTCCTTCCCACACAGCTTCAATTAAGTGAATAGCAATACAATACATGACTGATAGATGAGAACTACATGTTTGATATGTACAATTCACATGGCAAACCACCTTAAGGTCTCAAGACTGACACTAAGGGATGTTCCAGCTTACGGGGTATTATCTAACCCATGGTGTTGCCTAAGTGTGGGTGGGGAATGTAGTTCAGAGCCCACACAGCTCATCAATACCACTTCAGTTGATTTCCTGCAAGATTATGTTAGCACTAGGATTCTCTAGGAGGCTTGGATAGGTGGACTTTCCGCCTCCTCTTGGAGGAGAGCAGCAATTCTCTAGGATACCAGGTTATTCTTCCCCATCAGCTGCCTTTGACTAGAAAAGGAATGCTTGTGTTTGGCAAGGATGCTTGTAGGGTATGGACAGATTAGAGAACCCTGCTATTTTCCTGGTGCTGCAATTCTGCAGTGGTTCTGCCACAGGAGGTAAAGGGTCCCACTAGCCAGGAAAGGGGAGCATTATGCACCACATATTCCTGGGCCCTGAGCAGCTTCTGCTTGCTGCAGGTCAGGATACTGGTGGACAGGCCCTGGAAGGAGCTGGCCTTGGAGCAGACAGCATGGACCTCTTGCAGATTGTGATGAGCCTGCTGCATCTTGTCCTGAATGCTGGTAGGAAGGCCTTGGATGATAATGACTAGGTTCAGGCACATGGTCTGCAGCTGCTGGGTGAGTCTCCAAGACATGACCAGAACCAGGGTATCCACCTGCTGGGGTAAAGCAAGTCTGTGTGTGTATTTATATTTAAAATGGGCAGGATAGAGCACCACTGCCAACATGAGTTAGTATCCAAGTACCTCTGGCCATGCAGATCCCTCGTCAATTACTGCAAGCTCCTTCTTAGTCCACTCCAGCCACAACTGGTGCAGCTTCTGCTGACCCTTGTGTAGTTTCTTACCCACACTCTGCTTGACATTCTGAATCTGAAGTGGGGACAAGAACAAGGTGTTTTCAAGCTTTACTGTAGGAGGACCAGCCTAGGAAGCAAAGGGTTCCAGTACAGACAGACCATCTGCTGGACAGAAGTGTCAGACAAGTCTCCCATGGATATCAGAGATGACTGCAGTCAGGTAGGTTAAGCCAGAATATTTTAGAGGAAAGTTTTGTGGTCTGCCCATTGGGGCAGGGTTGTCCCCAAAAGCTACTAGCACAGATTAAAGACTGCCTACCAAGTCAATGGTGTGCTGGATCTGAGAGAGGTTCTCCTGCATGCTCTGATGAAGCAGTCTCACTTTGCCCATGGACTGCAGGTAGGCACACTGACGGAGTTCAGGGGACAGAGACCCCAGACGCACAAAGTACTTCTGCTGCTGTTCCACAGAAGCCACCTCAAAGCCCTTCACAGAGGCTGCTAATTTAGCTAAGGGAGAGAAGGACACACAATTTAGGCATCCCTGCCAGTGCAGAGGCTTCAGTCAGCAAAACCATGGCTATTTCAGAGCCCTCATTAACATCTGGGTCAGTAGCCTTTTCCCTTTGGAATACACCACCAGTATCTCCACCTCCATGTTCCTCTCTATCAGCTCCCTGGAAGGTAGGTGTTCTCCATCTAAGTGGTATTTGCACTTGCTTGGGAGCCTCCCCTGGCCTTACTACATTCCATTTCCACTGTCATGTAGGTTGCCCAGAAGAGAGACTGACTGGAATTACAGTTACCATTGATGACCATTATCTACATTTGTTTCCACAGCAGTCTATGGGAATCATTCCTCTGGGTGCATGTATCTAAGTAAAAAGAAGAACAGGAGTACTTGTGGCACCTTAGAGACTAACAAATTTATTAGAGCATAAGCTTTCGTGGACTACAGCCCACTTCTTCGGATGCATATAGAATGGAACATATATTGAGGAGATATATATACACACATACAGAGAGCATAAACAGGTGGGAGTTGTCTTACCACCTCTGAGAGGCCAATTGATTAAGAGAAAAAAACTTTTGAAGTGATAATCAAGCTAGCCCAGTACAGACAG